>NW_020442408.1:25867-30851 GCF_000699045.2 Agrilus planipennis
GACGACGGTTTGTGGCATTTTCAGGAACCTATCATGAAGCGCTTCTGAACGATCGTCCACTAAAATACTCGAGGTATGTACTGCATCTAAGCGAGAAAGTAGATAAAATATATGGCCAAAATCGCCTTTACAGTGTGTGATACAATGATTTTTGCCGTTCTCGGGAAGCAATATGAGGTATTCATTAAAGATAGTCCACCAAAGAACATGAGGTAGCTACTGTTTCCATAGGTGATTTTAGGAACAAATGGATAGCCTTATATCGCCACACTTCGTTCATAGACGATTTAGGCTATCCATTTGGTCCTAATATAACATGTAGAAGCAGTAGCTACCTCATGTTCTTCGTTGAACGATCTCCAATAGATACATCATATAGGTTCCCGAGAATGTTATAAATCAATTTATCAAACCCTGTAAGGACGATTTTGTTCATCCATTTTATCAACATTGTCGCTTAGAGGCAGTAGGTACCTCGAGTATGTTGGTGGACGATCCTTCAGAAACGCTTCATGATGGTTTCCTAAAAATGCCACGTCTCACACCGTTCAAAGAGTAAGAATCATTGTATCACACCCTGTAAAGGCGATTTTTGTAGTCCATTTTATCTACATTCTCGCTTAGAGGCAGTGGGTACCTCGAGTATTTTGGTGGGCGATCCTTCAGACACGCTTCACTATAGGTTCCTGAAAATTCCACACATCGTCGTCTCACACCGTTCAATGACGATCTAGGCTATCCATTTAGTCCTCCTATCACGTATAGGAGCACTAGCTACCTCTGGATCTTTGAACTATCTCTAATAAATACTCCATATAAGTCCCTGAGAATGGTAAAAATCATTGTATCACACCCTGTAAAGGCGACTTTTGTGGTCGATTTTATCTACTTTCTCGCATGGAGACAGTGGGTACCTCGAGTACTTTGGTAGTCGATTGTTCAGAAACGCTTTATGATGGGTTCCTGAAAATACCACAGATCGTCGTCTCACACCGTTCAAAGACGATTTAGGCTATCCATTTATCCCTAATATCACAGTTAGAAGCAGTAGCTACCTCATGTTCTTTGGTGGACCATCTCTAATGGATACTTCAATATAGGTTCCCGAAAATGTCATAAATCGTTGTATCACATCCTGTAAAGCTGATTTTGTTCATCCATTTTATCTACCTTGTCGCGTAGAGGCAGTAGGTACCTCGAGTATTTTGGTGGACGATCCTTCAGAAACGCTTCATGATAGGTTCCTGAAAATGCCACAGATCGTCGTCTCACACCGTTCAAAGACGATTTAGGTTATCCATTTGGTCCTAATATCACATATAGAAGCAGTAGCTACCTCATGGTATTTGGTGGACTGCCTCTAATAAATACCTCATATTGGTTCCCGAGAACGGTAAAAATCACGGTATCACACCCTGTAAAGGCGATTTTGGCCATCCATTTTATCTACTTTCTCGCTTAAGGGCGGTATGTACCTCGAGTATTTTGATGGACAATCCTTCAGAATAGCTTCATGATAGGTTCCTGAAAATGCTACAAATCGTCGTCTCACACCGTTCAAAGACGATTTAGGCTATCCATTTGTTCCTCTCATTACGTATAAGAGCAGTAGCTACCTGATGTTCTTTGGTGGACTATCTCTAATAGGTACTTCAATATAGGTTAACGAAAATGGCATAAATCATTTGTAGCCACTCTCTGTTGTATGATGTGATGAGAGATGTGACTATCAAAGTTGGGGTTCTAAGAAGAACCGATTTAGTAATATCGTTGGACACATTATCTGCATCATTGATGATTCCAAGGGTTGACACTTTATCAGCATCCGAATAATAGTGAGCCTGGTGTTAGACTGATTTTATTGAAATATTTACAGGGTATTTATACAGAATTATTTACATGGTATTATACGGCAAAGAACGTTTCAGCACATTACATTTGTGTGTGTATTTGCTGTTGACCTAGTTAGTCGCAGTGTGTCGCGACCTAACTAAGTCAGCACAAATGTAGACGCTTAATTGATACACAACAATAAATGATTTTTGCTATACCGAGTGTTCCCACAGGACCCCCCTTCCAGTGAGGAACGATGTGGATCAGCTTGCTCGGATATAGCTAGGAAAATGTACTCGACGACCGGACCTGGTTGTAGTATGGGCTGGTCGATCGTCCATTTTCCTTGTTGTGAGTATCGGTTGGAAGTGCTGTTCTTTCTTCATGATGTATGCCGGTTTCAGTCTTTGCACTGATACAAATTTGCTTGTGTTAGGAATGTGAATCCGTTTACGTTGTAGAGATTGGTTAGAGTTGAGATAAGTTTGAAATTCCCTGTCGGATTCCTGCTCAGAGATTCTTGAGAGTGTGTCTGCGATGATGTTGTCTTTCCCAGAAATATGCTGGATGTTCGTAGAGAACTGGCTAATAAAATTAAGGTGCCGTGACTGTCTGGGAGAGCATTTGTCAGGGTTCTGACGGAAAGCAAAGGTAAGGGGCTTGTGATCTGTAAATATGATGAAGTCACGGGCTTCGAGAAGGTGGCGGAAATGCTTAATTGTGCGATAAATCGCGAGAAGTTCTCTGTCGAAGGAGCTGTATTTAACTTCAGCGTTCGATAGCTTGGTGGAGAAAAATGCAAGGGGTTCCCAGGTTCCATTGTGGAATTGTTGTAACGCAGCGCCCAAGTGATGGTCGGATGCGTCACAGAAAATTGCTAAGGTAGCATCTGGTTGCGGATGGTGCAGGAGAGTAGTCTGCGCCAGTTGCTCCTTACTTGAATTGAATGCCTCGTTGGCTGTGGGATTCCATTGAAGTGGTGCATTTCCTTTGATTTTCCCCAGTAAAAGTTCATTCAGAGCAGAATGAGTGCGGGCAGCGTTAGGCAGGAACTTTCTGTAAAAGTTGAGCATACCCAGGAAACGTCGCAATTGTTTTGCGGTAGTAGGCTTGGGGAAATTGGAGATTGCTGTTACTCTGTCGGGTAAAGGACGTATTCCATTTGCCGAGACAGAATAACCTAGAAAAGAAACTTCTTGTTTACCAAAGTTGCATTTTGCTTGGTTAAGCAGTATTCCGTATGACTGTAGACGAGTAAACAACGTGCGTAAATGCTGTTTGTGCTGCTCAGCATTTTCTGATGCGACCAGTATGTCGTCGATGTAAGCAAAACAGAAGTCAAGGCCGTGTAACACTTCGTCAATAAAACGTTGAAATGTTTGGCTGGCGTTACGTAAACCAAAATTCATATGAGGAAACTCGAACAATCCAAAAGGTGTTGTAATTGCTGTCTTTGGGATGTCTTCCTCTGCGACTGGAATTTGGTTATACGCTCTAACCAAGTCGATTGTGGAGAAAATCTTCTTATTTGCTAGTGCATGCGTGAAATCGTCGATGTTGCGTACTGGATATCTGTCCGGGATTGTTCTCGCGTTGAGAGCACGGTAGTCTCCGCATGGGCGCCATTCATCGTCTTTCTTTGGGACCATGTGCAGTGGCGATGCCCAGGGGCTGGAGGAGGGACGTGCGATACCCAGTTGTACCAACGTTTCAAATTCTCTCTTTGCTGCAGAGAAACGGTCCGGGGCTAAACGACGTGGTTTGCATGCTACTGGTGGACCGGGGGTAGTGTTTATATAG
This sequence comes from Agrilus planipennis, assembly GCF_000699045.2. Classification (NCBI taxonomy): domain Eukaryota; kingdom Metazoa; phylum Arthropoda; class Insecta; order Coleoptera; family Buprestidae; genus Agrilus; species Agrilus planipennis. Next base: position 29,501 of record NW_020442408.1, read on the forward strand.
TGCCTTGTTGCATGTTTCGAGAAGGTGATTTGGCCGTTGGGTCGAGTTAATGACGGAAAATCACGAAGTATCTCGTGGTATGGCGAAGTGGTCGGTTTCGTTCCTGTAACGAAAGTGACGGAAGGTTGGCTGCAGTTGATTACTTGACCAGAGGCGGTGAGGTGTGTCAGTTGATCCAAGAGTCGTTGGTTGCTTAAATCTACCAGCAGTTGGTAGTGGGCTAGGAAGTCTGCACCGATAATTGGTTTGGTGACGTCGGCTATAATGAAGCGCCATGGGAAACATCTTCGTAGGCCTAAGTTGAGCGACAGAATAATAGTACCATAGGTCGGTATGTTGGTGCCGTTTGCTGCTTGCAGCGTGAATGTAGATTTCTGACGTGGCCCAGGTATTAGTGACTTGGGATACACGCAAATATCTGCACCGGTGTCGACCAGAAATTTTTGGTTTGTTGCTCTGTCCGTTACAAATAGGCGACGTTGCGCTGTGTGGACCTCACTTGTCGTTGCCATACGTGGTTTCCTGGTTGATTTCCTGTTGTCATCCGTCATGGTGGGATGCGTTAGTGTGCCTTGCCCTTGACCATTTGCCCTAATGTTGTGGTTGGAACGTTGTCGGGGTTGAAAACTGCGTGAATTTGAGCGGTGTTGGTTCTTCAATTTTCTTGCCATGTGTTGTCTTATGTTGTTCAGATCCATCTGGAGGGTATGTACCATGTTGGCCAGTTGTTGGATGGTATCGTGCTGGAGAGTAGGTGTGGCCGTAGCTGCTATCATGGACTGTGTTTGAGTTGCTTCCATGATGTAATCGGCGACCTCTGCTGTTTCATCCAGATTCTTATCGCGCATAGTTGCGATGATGGCTTGAATATTAGGAGGAAGACGACTTGACCAAATGGTTCGCAGTAAATTGTCCGACATAGTGGTTCCGGCCAGACCGCGTAGATGGCACAGAAATTGCGTGGGTTTCCTGTCTCCCAAATCTCCTGGCTCGAGGAGTTGTTTCATCCGTGTTTCTTGGGAGATGCCCAGCCGACGAATGAGTGCTGCCCTGATGGTGGCATATGGATCAGTCGCCGGGGGATTGACAATGATATCACGCACTTCCGCCGCATAGTGAGGGTCAAGATTGCCTAGTACATACCCAAATTTTGTTGATTCGGATGTATATGATGTATTTATTAGAGATAGTCCAACAAAGAACATGAGGTAGCTACTGATCCTATACGTGATGGGAGCGACGAATGGCTAGCGTAAATCGTTTTTGAACGGTGTGAGACGACGAATTGTGGCATTTGCAGGAGCCTATCATGGTGCGTTCCTGAAGGATCGTCCACCAAAATACTTGAGGT
>NW_020442409.1:0-32239 GCF_000699045.2 Agrilus planipennis
AGATGTTGATGGATGGACCATGGCCTAGATTTGGGGAGCCGTGACCCAGATATAGTAACCCGCATCAATAACTACTGTTAATAGTAGTATTGAAACGTCTTGCTCGCTAAGAAATATGCGTAGTTCTTCCTTACGTTTTCTGATACCATTTGCATTCCAAGTGAAAATTATTTGATCTTGTCGATTTGCGAATGATTGGGTTTTATCCATAAATATTTTTTAGCATGTTTGGCAACAACTTTTTTAAGACCCTTTCAACTGCTTTTTCAATTGGGTTATCTTCATTTTTCTCCTCCCCTATGTTTTTCCCTGCCACTTTTGCATATAACTGTCCCTCTTGGACTGTTACAGCCTCGATCAAACTTGCCTTCTTTTGTATTGATTTTGCTTTGATATTGTTCGGATGTGCCGGGCATTCGAAAAAGACATGTGATTGCCTTTGCAGTGTATGCATTTTGCCGGGAGGCCTGGTCCCCTTGGTTTTTTGCACTCGAAAGACGGATGATTGTCGGCAGAGAATGCGCATCTCCACTGGCCTGTGCACCGGAACTGTACATGTCCATATAGTTGGCGGTAGCACTGTGATTCTGCTATTGCTTTTCTCTTTGGCTCAGCCTTCACTCGTAGCCCCATTATCTGTGTTACTTGGAACAGTTTTTCCCCTCCGGTGTTTTTTCTGTTGTGACCATTACCATGGGATAACTGACCCGCTTTTCTTCATTCTGATTACCGTCTTAAAAATGTAACCCTTGTCCCGAAGGTCTTCTTGAATTTCCTCTATTGGGATTTCTTAGGGGACTCCTCTGAACTCAATCTTTAGATCCTTTTCATCCTCCAGATTGAAAGTATACCTATCAGCTCCTAGTGCGTCTATTAACTTAATTTCCCGTCTGTAGTCGTTTTCCGTCTCTGGAAATATAGGCACTCCTTCCTTTATTGATGGCAAGTAGGTCTAAATATGGTGAAGACCCTGTTATGACCTTGACCGTCGGAACGTTGGAGTTGGCTGTTTGTCCCACCGTTGAAATTTTTGTCGTGGCGTCGATCAGTCTTCGATTTTTGGCGTCTACCATTAAGTTAAAATGTGCCAGAAAGTCGATGCCTAGTATTGGTCTGCTCACGTCTGCCACGACGAACCTCCATAGGAAGTCCCTCCGAAGTCCTAGGTTGAGGGTCCTGGTTGTTGTGCCGTATGTACTGATGGACGTCCTGTTAACCGCGGAAAGTTCGTAGCGGCTCCTTTCACATGACTGTAGGACGTATGAGCGCGGAAAAACGCACAGATCGGCGCCAGTGTCGACCAAAAATAGAGTTCTGGTGTTGCGGTCCTGGACTAGGATACGACGGGATGGTGTGTGCCTGAGGTCGTCTGCCGCCATTAACGACCGGCCTTGAAGTTTTCCGAACTCGTGAAACTACACGGTCATGTACACCTTCGGGCATTTTCACCATATCGTTCGTGGTACCAACAAATGCCTTCATCCACGTATCGACCACGAGCGGTTGATCGGCTGCGAGAATGTGTCCTTTTGCGCGATCCTGGATAGTTGGGTGCTCGGACTTGGTTGCCTCGTAGCTGGGATATTTCCTCGCGACATCTTGCGAGTTTTTGCTGTAGGGTGCTGCTCATCTCTGTGTAAATTTGTTGTAGCTACATTGCGAGTAAGTCAGCAATTGACGAGGGTGCACTTACAACCTGCGGTTCTTGAACCAATATCACAAAAAAAAGTACCAAGGAAGAACCCAAATAAAGTACTGAACGGATCTTTGCACTGCTGACACTCGGCTGTTCTTTTCGCGTAAAAAAATGTCTTTCACTGTCTATAATTGAAACGCACTTTTTTTGTTTCGGTCACGTCGGGGTCACCACTTTAGTGTCTTTTGGTGTTAAATTATTTAAGTACCAAGAAAACACTAAAAACAAATAACAATTTATAACAATAACAAACGAAAACACAAGTAACAAAAAGGCACAAGGAGTGAAACATACAAACGAGAACAAAGTGGCAAAAAGAACAAGATAACGAAACAGTAACAATAACAAAGACAACAACAAAAATAAAAACAATGTAGCGAATAACAATAGAATAATAGAAGCACTTACGAATGGTGGTAGTAGCGGTAGCCGAGAGACTGTGTTGAGATATGAAATATTTAGACTATTTATAGGACAGGGTTCATAGTAATTTTGATAGAATGTTCTAGAAGAAAAAGTAGTGAGAGGGAGAAGACACTAGTTTGTAGGAATACACAGAGTTAGATAGTACAGAATTCAAGAGATAGCGATTAAGGGTAAAACCAGATATTAGTATTAGAGTGCATACAGGTATGGTTGAAGTAGGATTTCCAGGTAAAAGTGACTGAATGAACAATAGAGTTTAGATTGAAAGGAAATCAAAGTATTTACAAGATAAGAAATTGAATAGAATTGAAATAATATTTGAAATGAAATAAAATTAGAAGTACAATAATGGAAAAGAATGCTTAAGATATATCTACAAAAAATATATACAACAAATACATACAATTGTCCACCACAAAATCAAACTAGAAACCTTATAATAGTAAACAGGTTTTATTAAACTAACATTCTGAAAACTAAAACAAATGAGTGAAATTGGTTGCTGTTTCGGGGGAAATGACTGAATGATCAGCATCAGTTATAAACTCCTGCTGTGACAAAACGGGCGTTACAGATGGTGCAGACGGCGAGAAGACACCTTCAGAACGAAACTCTTCAAATGTGGTATGTAAAGTGGTATGGACGCTGAACTCGGACTACAATTTGGTTTGGACAAATATTCAATTTCAGCATTGCCCGCAATATTTCCAATCTGTAATCTTATTTTGGCTTGATCCGTTTCTGGTAATTTTTTGACTATTTTAGCCATTGTCGTAAAAAACAAATCCGTTTCATGTACAGTTGCTTTACTTGAAGATGCCAGCTCCTGTCGTTCAGCTATATGTTTTAAAATTTGCAAGCGTTCATCAGAATTATTTTTCATTTTCTTGCGCTTCTGAGGTGTAGCTTCGGAGGCATGTACAGTTTCGATCTCCGTTTGAGACAAATTTTTAATAACTGTACTCACTTGTGATAACTCCGCTTCTGCATTTTCAGTTTGGCTCACGTTTTCGTCGGTACAGGTATTCTTGTTGTCACCACTTATGTTGCTAATTTGTTCGTTTTCAATAGCACTTATGTTAGTAATGGTGCTGAAATCAGTATACTCAGCACTTTGAAGAAAAAACTTTTAGATATAACTTCTTTGCTAACCTTCTCTTTCCGGAAGAGAGGCTGTCTAAAAACGACAACTATTCAGATTGTTTCTTAGCCGCTTCTTCAGATGAACCGGTACTCGGTTTTCCTTTACGTCGGATATAATAGTCTCTACCGTATGACCATCTTTTACTGCATTCAACACCTAAAATCATTCAAATATTGGACAACAAAAGTATTATCTACAGATTTTGATATTGCAATATTATTTTCAGATTTCTAGGTACTGGAGAATCCTTCCGATCATTGGCATTTCAATTTAGGGTTAGTCATTCTTGGATTAGTTTTATAATAAAGCAGGTAGCAAACAGCATTGTGGAAAAAATGCTAAAATTAGTAATTCCGGAACCACCAGAAGAACTACTGAGGATGATTTATAACAAATATATGTCGCTATGGAACTTTCCCAATTGTGTAGGAGCTATCGATGGAAAGCATGTGCGTATAAAAGCGCCAAAAAATAGCGGTTCTTCTTTTTTTAACTACAAAGAATTTTATTCTCTGGTTATTTTAGCTGTTGTAGATGCAGAGAATAAATTTATAGCAGTTGATATTGAGTCCAATGGAAGAGAAGGAGATGCAGGTTGGGCTGCATTCATGGTAACTACAATTAATTTTGTGAGTAAAACAAACTATCTTACAGGAATCTACTTAAAAAGCGACATTGGTAAGAAAATACGGAACAACAAATTTAATACCCCATCAGCACAACCACTACCTGGTATGAATGTTCCTGTACCTCATGTACTTGTTGACGATGAAACGTTTGCTCTACATGAACATTTATTGAAACCGTACCCAAGAAATCAGTCAGTTATTGATGCTACCAAAGCAATATATAACTATCGATTGTCTAGGGCAAGAAGGATAACGGAAAATGCGTTTGGTATTCTGTGTGCAGACTTCCGAATACTCATAGCAAGAGTACCAAGTACTGCCAATAAATTGTTTACTTGCGCGTGCATTTTACATAATATCTTACGAGATGCAAATATACCACCACCAAGGCGAAAATCCAAACAACCTTCAACTCCCAACACAAAATGTAATGCCTTTACTTCAAAATAATGTTCGTCCAGGAAACACACCCATACAAATTCGTGAAATCTTTAAATCATATTTTAATGGACCAGGTGCCGTGGAATAGCAGAACAAATATTACAAACAGCATTTAATACATTTTTTATAGATGTTATAGTATACCTCCCTACTTATGTATACATATAATTACGAGTACCTACTTGTTTTATTTAATATCCTGCCAATTTGATGCCACAAATCTTGTTTTAGTTGCGTTTTCCGCAATTCTTTCAATTGTACATTGTATAAACATTCATTACTTTTAACAAGATCTATAAGTATTTCGTCTTGTTCAATGGTCCACTCAGAATCGTGCACTTTCTCCTCAGAACACATTTTTATGCCTGTTCAAAAAATTATTACATATTTTAATACTTAAATTATTAATATCACCTAAAAATATCTGCATGTATGTATACCTTTTCTTGCCTCCAAATTTATCCACCGTCATGCGACGACTACCGTCAAAAATCGTTGATGAACTATTCTCACCGTAACGCACGACGCTCCAATATATGACGGTACTGCAATATTCCGTTGCGGTGTATACTACCGCTTCCTTAAAAACCACTTGTACTTACAAAACTGATAACAATTTTTCGTGACGTCATTCACCGTAACTTTACGGCCGCTATATGACGGCACCGCTCTCGAGGAAATCAAAGCTTAAGTCGGGGAAACTTCGAGCAGCCCCGGTAGCTCGCTGGATGGGCATCATCGCAGTTTGCACTCTTGGCTGGAAGTTCCCTTGCCTTCCCGCACTCCTTGGTGAAGTGGGTTTCTCAGCACTTGACACAGCGGGGGATTGCCTTGCAGAGCTGCTGGGCGTGTCCGAAACGCTGGCATCGGTGGCACTGTTGGACGGTAGATTTCTGGCGTGGGGTTTCCACTGAAATACGAAGAAAACATACAGCCTTTAGTTTGTAGATTTCCTTCGATACGCTGTCTTTCGGTAGTATGACTAAAACCAGTGGTATGTAGGCCTTGGTCCTGCCGCTAGTCAGTCGCACGATGTTTCGAGGAAGGAAACCGTGCCTGTTCAGGTCCTCGGTTACTTCGTCCGTGGTTTTATCCGTCGGTATTCCTCGCAGTACCACCTTCAGGGGTTTCTCTTCCTGTAAAGTATAAGTATGGTACTGTAGCTTCATTTTGTCTAGGGTTCATTTGATAGCCCTGTAGTCATCGATGTCTTCAGGTTGGATGCTGATCCCCTCAGCGACGTTCCTGACTTTCGTGAAATTCAACTTTCGTCTGGCGAGCTGTTGGCCGAGCTGAACCCACTTTGCCTTCTCCCGGATGAGGGCCGGTGGAACCCTGGACTTTTTTGGTTCCGGCCTTTGGCTGTTGGTTTTCAACTTTCGATTTTGTAAAACCGGCATCGAATTTCCGTTTTCGTTATCCGAGTGTGACAGTTCCATGTCAGACTGTAGGCTTCCAAACTGGTTGGAAATCGGTGTTGTTGTTGGCGGTGGCGTCTTGATTCGTATTTCCGAGACCCTCTGTCGATTGATCGGTAGTCGGAATCCCGTCGGCGTTGTCTCGAAGGCCGTCCGCGAGCTGCAAGCAGCCACTTCCTCCATCGCTGTAGGCTCTATTACTTCCCTTCCTTCCGTCGCTTCTTCTACGATTTTGAATTACTCATAATAGAGCCTGGTTTTTGCTACGTCTTGGCTGTTCGCAGTTGCTCTCGCTTGCACTCCTACTGTTCTTCTCGCTGCTGGTCCTAGAAGGTCTGCACTGCTCGAAGATCGGACGTAGAATACGCTGGTGATCGTCTGACCGAGAAAGTTTTTTTTTTGTTCAGTTTAGCCTCGAGTAGGGGAAATCTTCAAAAGACACCCCCTGAAAGCAGCCGTAGCGCCTACCGACTAAAACCCTTCCTCGAGATCGGATTTCAACCCGAAAGCTGTTAGTCCCAAGGGAAAGATTTTGGCTAGATTGGGTAGAGAGAGATTTAAAAGTGGGGATGGGAGTGCTTGGGGAGGAATGATGCCGTTGTGAGTAGGTGCGCCATTGCAAAGTAGGGTGGAAACTAGTAATAAGTATGAAAGAACCGCTCTAACCTAAAAAAAGCAAAAGTGGAATGCTCGAAAGTATAATGAACCTATGTGTGCAGCTCATCTAGAAAGGTGGCAGGGCCTCCTGAAACGGTCGTTTTAGTTTAGTTGGGTTTGGGTGGCCTGACACTGAGGCCCTAAGATTTGCTGCGAATTTGGTTGCAGCCTGGGGGAGAGAAGGTAGACCAGTTTCTTTCAGAATTTGACTATTTCTGATGAACCATGGGTAGTCGAGTGCGGAGCGTAGAATCCGCATGTAGGTGCCTTGTAGAATTTGAAGACGTCGGGGATGGGTGTAGCCCCAAAAAGGGATGGCGTAGGAACACATGCTCCTGATAATTGCGTGAAACGCATGGATTTTGGTCTGTTGGGAGATGGTGTTATTACGGAAGAAAGGTTTAAGTGTGATAAATGCACCCAGAGCCTTGTTACGGGTCGCCGTAATGTGGTGCCGCCAGTTTAGGCATCTATATAGAAGACGCCTAGGCACGTGACGGAGAAGATTGCTTCCGTATTGATCTCGTTATTGGAGAGTCTCCATTTCCGATATCAGTTTAGTTTAGTCTGTGAGAAAGGACCTGATTACCCCAACTAGAAAGTGTGGGATGTTAGGAGCGATAAGTTTAGAAATAAGGCCTTCGTGCCAGACACAGTCGAAGGCTTGCTGGACGTCAATAAGTAGCATGGAAGTGTGACGCCGCTTGTTAAGGTTGTCGGAGATATGTTCGCTTACGCGAAGAAGTTGGTGACCTTGCCGTGTTGCCTGGGGAAACCGTGTTAAAATTTGTAGAGAAAGTTGTTTTGCTCCACGTGGTCTAAAAGCCGATCGAAAAGGATGGATTCGACTACTTTGCTCAACGAACTGAGCAGGCTGATTGGTCTGTAGCATGAGGGAAAGCAGAGGGGCTAACTAAAAAAGCTTACTGCTTCTATATGCACTGCCTTGGTGGCAAGGCAAATAAATATTGCAACGTACGTTTTAACTTTATTCCGGTTACGAAATTTTTTCTTCTTGATATAGAAAAACCCACAGCAATCGATGCCCCTATTAAAAAGTATTTATTGTATGTGTAAGATTTCTGCTATTTCTCAGAACCATGGAGCATCCAGGGCTCTTCTGATCTTTTGGTTGAAAACTGCAGCAGCCCTCGTTTTTGTTTTTTCCGCTCTTTTGACCCAAATTTCGTTTCCGTACGGTGCAGTATGGATGTGAGAGTTATTTTCTGCTGATTGTTATTTATTTTCCTTTCATGTTTTGTTATGGAATATAATGTCCTGGATCGTTGGTGTGCTAGAACTGCTCCTCGTTTAACGTGTGGTAGAAAGCTGAGTTTCTTGTCTATTGTTATTCCCACGTAAGTTCCTTGATTTTTCATTTTTATTTGTTTGGAGTTGAAGTTTCTAGGAGGTCTGTCTTTTTTTGTGGAAGCATATACCTTCTGTCTTGTTTTCGTTTATCTTTATTTTCCATTCTTTTTGCGCTGCGTGAGATTTTAAGTAGGTTGTTTTCCATCTTATTCTTTGTGGTTTCGTAGTTTTTTCAAGCAGTTAGCAGTGTTGTGTCACCTGCAAATTGAAATATGTGGGATTGTCTTTTTCGAATGATGGAATATCGTTCAGGTAGATATTAAAGAGGTGATACCCCATTATTATTTACTACCCTCGCATGTCTTTGGGCTTTCCCATAACATGATATTACACTTTTACAACTTGATAATAAAATTTTGTGAATGTTTACCAAGTGAGTCTTTTTTTGATATTAATTAAATTTTAATTGGGATGTTTTATATTGGAAAGTACTTTCAATTTTATGTATAATCCTGGGTTTATAATTCTTATATACAGTAGAAACTCGATTGTCTGACGGACAGTTTTACTAATCCAGGATCAATTGACTAAATTTATTCAATGTTACTTACTGAGTGACAAATCAGCTCAAGAGGTATCAAACCACTTTCTTAAATTCATAGCTACTTTCGGCATTCCTAAACGGGTTCATTCTGATCAAGGAGGCGAATTCTTTAATAAAATTCTATCAAAATTAAAGAAAGAACTATTTATAGAGCACACGTACTCCATTTCATACCTCCTTAAAAGCAACGGTGCTGTAGAGAGAGTTATTTGCACCTTAAAAGATACAATTGCCACATTAATTGACACAAATAAACATACTAATAATTATGAAGCATTACTATCCCACGCAGTGTTATCGTACATCTCTTCAGTAAATAGCAGTACTAAATTCGTAACATATGAAATATTATACGGCATTAAACCGAGAAATGTAAATAATCCCTAAGGTTCATACGTGAATGAAAATACGTAAGCATCCTACAAGTCGAGAGAAAAGGCATTCTTAGCAGATTGCATGTAATAACGCATAATAATCAAGCTGAGCAAAAACAAAAAGTAAAAGACTCGCATGATTCAAGAATAAAAAACCCGTTACCTCAGTACAAAATGGGCTATAAAATATTTTTAAGAAATTTCTTAATAAACTGGCAGGGTAATTCCAAATGGTTAGGTCCATTTCAGATAATGGAAATTATTAACGAGAAAAATTTCAAAATTAATAAAAAAACGAAAAACAAAGAATTCACAATAGTTAACATTGAACAGATTAAATTATATAAATCTGTTTCTTTTTCAGATGCGTAGCCGTAGACATAAGTACGGATGAGTTGCCTAATACAGGAATATATTTCCATCCTAAGGGAAATCTCATTGTATCTGACACTTCATATACTATTTTAGTCTACAAAAACATAAATCCATTATTTTCGAATTTGAAAACAATTAAACAATTTTATACCCAGATTCAAAATTTAGAATTTAAATTAAACAAGATACATTTCAAATTCAATCATGTTACCACTTTAGGGGTCACAGTAATGAAATTAGAAAAAGATTTAGAGGAAATAAGATTTTTATTACCTGCAAAGCGAGCCAGAAGAGGTTGGTTTAATATCTTTGGAAAAGGCTTACACACATTATTTGGTACTTTAGATGAAGACGATGCTGATAAATATAATAAACTCATAACAGAACTACAAAATTCAAACAAAAATACATTGAAAATCTTAAAAGAACAAACACATCTATCACAGGTATNGTCAATCCTATTTAAAATTTCATTAGAGAGTTTTATGAACAGTGATGCCGTGAAAGATAGTGTAAAGGTGAACTACGAATGTAAGTCTAAGGTTAAACCTACTTAACACGAGTTAAGTTGTTCATTATAGTGCTGGACATCAAATCTTTAGTTTCTTAAATTTTGAGCTTGGAGTTTTTCTACGTAAGTATGCCTTTTGACGATTATTGATGTTTGATTTACATCAATACAAATTTAAATTTTAATAATATATTGATTGACGGATAAAATGGACGGGAACGATCAACTGACTTCAAAAGTGCATATATGTATATAGGATAATATTTTTTCCCTTATAAATCTTTTTAAGGTGATTAAATAATTAGCTGTGGTTGATGCTCGTAAATACTGTAATTTATATTTACACTGTTTACAAAGTTATACAAAATTACATACTTATAGTTAGTTAGTTAGTTACCTGAATCAACAACAAGTACAGCTTTATGAATTTACAATTTTTGGATAGATTTACACACTTGATTCAATTGTAATAGTTAGCGGTCACACGCCGTCAATCGGACACACCATTCATGTGTTTTCTCTGTGTTTAGCAGATTCGACTCACGGGTGTTACGCGCTTGCGACTCGAGCTTGGTCGCGCTCAAGTTTTAGCTAGCTTAAACTTACATACAAATATGTTTCTTTTTCAGATGCGTAGCCGTAGACATAAGTACGGAAGAGTTGCCTAATACAGGAATATATTTCCATCCTAAAGGAAATCTCATTGTATCTGACACTTCATATACTATTTTAGTCTACAAAAACATAAATCCATTATTTTAGAATTTGAAAACAATTAAACAATTTTATACCCAGATTCAAAATTTAGAATTCAAATTAAACAAGATACATTTCAAATTCAATCATGTTACCACTTTAGGGGTCACAGTAATGAAATTAGAAAAAGATTTAGAGGAAATAAGATTTTTATTNTTTGAAAACAATTAAACAATTTTATACCCAGAATCAAAATTTAGAATTCAGATTATATAAGATACACTTCCAATTCAATCATGTTAACTCTTTCACAGTAATGAAATTAGAAAAAGATTTAGAGGAAATAAGATTTTTATTATCTGCAAATCGAGTCAGAAGAGGTCGGTTTAATATCTTTGGGAAAGGTTTACACACATTATTTGGTACTTTAGATGAACACGATGCTGATAAATATAATAAACTCATAACAGAACTACAAAATTCAAACAAAAATACATTGAAAATCTTAAAAGAACAAACACATCTATCACAGGTATTGTTATCAAGTTTCAATGAAACCTTGACTAAGGTAAATGGTAACGAAAAGATACTTCAGCAAAATTTGTTAGCTATCGATCAGTCATTAAAAAATGATACAAATAGAATTAATGAAAATCATCTAGCACTTCATATGATGAACACAGTGACTGTTTTTGAAATCACTAATTTAGTCCAAAAGGAAATTTTTAATATTTTAGAGTCATTATTTTATGAAAGAGTAGGTATGTTACACCCATCAATCCTAAACCATGAACAATTAAAAACTGAATTCAACAAAATTGATGTTACCGAGTCCGTATTGCAATTTCCAGTAAATTTATAAATATTATTTGATGATTAAACCCGAAATCTATTTATTAAATTAAGGCTTATTGATTAAATTAGAAATTTCTCTTTGTAAATCTTTACAGTTCAAATTGTACCAACTTTTCCCTTAGCTGGTACCTACTCAAAACTCCTTATTTCACATCCTTTTGCCACCAACGCCATATCTTGCTTTATCTACTGACCACCAATTGTTCATCGACATTCTGTCAGAAAATGATTTGCTGCGAATTGATGATATGTGGATATCAGAGGAAGTTGAACCACAGGAGCTGTTTCACAATAAAGCCTCCGTTCCTCAATTATTAATATCAAAAACGTTTCCCGATACATGTGAAATCTACACCACTCTTGCAAGCGAGGAACTGATTCAAAAAATCGATCAGAACATTTGGCTAGCAGCTTCCACAAGTACACTCGACTTTACTTATAAATGTGAAAATTTACCGATAAACAAAGTCGAAATTATACGACCGGCCCTAATTACAATCCATCAGAGATGTACCTGTTATTTTTCTAATGGACTCCGTATAACAACTAAGGACACCCGACGGCTGCCTCGTAGAAAAATATAAAAACAAGTCACCAAATCTTCAGCCCCTCAATTTAAACTACTTAAATCAAGAGAGTTTAAACCTGGCCGCAGCAAAACTCATGGACATTAAGAACAAAATCGATACCGAAGAAGAAAGAAAATTTTCAAAAATATATGGAAATTATTGGTTAACCACATTGGCTGCAATTACATCAGTATTACTATTGGTTTGTTTGGTTTATTGTTGTTGCCCAGGATGCTTCAAATTCTGTAGACCAAATCCAATTTGTCATCCCGGTCACTGTTTACGAATTGTCAACTACAACACCACAGCGANATCAGACAACGTCAACTTCTAATGCAATAAGCTATATAAGGGAGCTTTCACCCAGAACTTATTAGAACTTACAGAAGTTATTATTTTATTGAGAAATGCTTAGTAGACACATTATCAATATTGTATTCTTTTATGAAAACTTAAATCATTCTAGCTTCAGACTAGGCCTAATAATCATTATCTTGTAGTTGTGAAATAAAGTTTAAAAAAAGCGACGCTAGGATCTAGAAGTGATCGAAAGAGAGCGGCTCATTGTAGAAGGTGACAGAGCTTTCGGAAACGGTTGTTTGGTTTCGGTGCGAAGTTGGAGAGTGTCGCGATGGTGCGGTTTGCGTGGCCTTACACTGAGGCCTGGAGATTTGCCGCGAATGTGATTGCAGTCTCAGGGAGAGAAGTTAACCGGTTTCGATCAGAATTTGTGTGTTTCTGACGAACCAGGGGTAATGTACTGCGGAGCGAAGAATCCGCATGTATGTGCCTTGCAAAGATTTCAGGCGGTGGAGAAGGGCGCAGCCCCAGACAGGAATGGCATAGGAGCAAATGCTCCTAATAATTGCTTTAAACGCACGAATTTTGGTCTGTTGGAAGATGGTGTTATATCGGAAGGTTTACGTGCGATGAATGCAATCAGAGCCTTGTTACGGGTCACTGTAACATGACGTCGCCAGTTTAGGCATCTGTTGAAGACGACGCCTAAGCAGGTGACGGAGCTGGTCCATTTAATGGGGCGTTTGTTGACAATGATGGAGGGAAGTTTCCGGAGCCTACGAGAAAAGAGGATTACCTCCGATTTGGTCTCGTTAATAGAAAGTTTTCATTTCCGATACCAGTTTAGGAGCCAGGGCAGAAACTTATTGATTCTTGCTGTGCATTGGAGAATGGTATTTGAAGAGCTTATAATGGCTATGTCGTCAGCGTACAGAGCAGTAACAATTGAAGTGTGGGGAGGGGCATGTCCGCAAAGGTTAAACAGAATAGGAGATAGTTTGGAGCCTCATGGTACACTGGCTGTGACGGGTTTACTGACAGAGAGAGCAGAGCCAACGCGGGCCCGAAGGCTTCTGTCCCTGGTAACCTGATAACCCCAGCCAGAAAGTGTGGGATGCTAAGGGCGATGAGTTTGGTGGTAAGGCCTTCGTGTCAGACTCGGTCGAAGGCTTGTTGGGCGTCAAGAAGTAACATGGAAATGTGACGCCGCTTGTTAAGGTTATTGGAGATGTGTTCGGTAATTAGAAAAAATGAGCAGGCTGATGGGCCTGTAGCGTGAGGCACAGCTGATTGACTTCCCTTTTTTGGGGAGACAGATGACAGTGGCTTCCTTCCAGACCAAAGGGATGTGGCGGAGTCGCATAATAGCGTTAGTGATATTGCACAGTACGGTGATGTGGTTTGGCGGCAGGACTTTGAGGATTCCGTTGGGAATTTTGTCAGCGCCAGGGGCTTTTCTCTTTTTTAGAGAACGAATAGTAAGGAAGGTCTCACGTGGTGTAGTGTGTCTGTAGTGTGTATGGGAACGAAGTTTTGGGAGACGGCTCTGGTACGCTCATGTATGTTGGCAAGGTCCACTGGACTAGGTAGTGGGGAGCACTGGAGGCATAAAGGGTCTGCGAAGATTGCAGCTTTTTCTTCGTCTGAAGAGTAGGCGGAGCCGTTCTGTTTTAGTGGCGGAAGATGGCGAGCTCTGTTACGAAGAGAACGGATCACTTTCCAAGTGCTTCAGGGGTGTGTTTCCGCCTGAGCGATATAACCATTGAAGGATACGCTGCGGAATTCGGTGAAACGAGTTTTTAGTTCTCGTTGGAGGGCGTTTACTTATGCACGCTGTGCGGGGTTGCGGTGTCTGTTCCACAGACGTCGGGCCTTGTTTTTCCTCTTAAGGAGGTCAAGAATGTCAGCGGGAAGGGTATTGTCTGGGGTGGTGGCGGGGCGAGAGGTCGTGGAGTGCTCGACAGCGCTGGTAATCTCGTTTGAAAGGAGATTTACCGCTTTATCGAGTTCCTCTATTGTGCGTATTTGAGTGCACTTAAAAGAAGATGACTCAAGGGTGTAGCGCAGATATAGCCAGTCTAACGAGGATGTTAGCTTTGGGGGGTTGTATGTTGGGCGGCCGATTTCGATTTGAACAGGAATGTGATCTGAGCTTAGTTCGTACCCCAATACTACAAAAATATTGGTAAAATATTACATTTACATATTGGTTCAATGACGGAAACGTCAAATTTTTTTTTATTGACCCAATATAGATTTTTAATACTAACCCAATATTGAAATTGAATATTGACCCCTTTTTAAGAAATAGTAATAGAATAGAACACTGAAATAAGAAATTGTTCGGTATATGATTTTTTTATTATGTTATAGAAAATTAAATTAAATTTACGGAAAAATAAAAACATACATTCTAAATAAATGTTNTAAAAACATTCTAAATAATTTTTTTGTAAATAAAAAAAAACTAATATTATATGAAATGATGTCATCTGCTCTTTCGCCCGCCTTCCTTGTCCCCAGCTCCTGCTAAATACACCGAAATTGATTTGTTAATATCATTAGCCTACAATTTAATGAGACCTATAGCTTAATGTTTATTCTACGATTACATAAAATAACAAAAATAAAAAATGACTAAAATATAAACTACGATGACGTCACGGCGGAGCTATACAATCAAACATCGGCAAAACATACTTAACAAATTATGTCCAATGCGATTAGGTGTTTATAAAATCACATTAGTTTTAGAATATCAATTTAAATGCACTCACTATAAGATTAGATAGGATCTGTACTGACGACTCTGTACGTTACACGTCCATTTAAGATTCGGTGTAACTACAACTTAAAAACTATCTTTACAAACAGACCTTCTGAAGGGTTAGATGGAATGCGGGCTGTATCATGCTAGTAATAAGTAACCAGCACAGATATTTTGACCCAAGGGGTCCGGCAAATGTACCTGAAGGGCAATTAAATTCAAGGAAATAGACTTCAAAAGTGTCTGAAAAACGTTATTAATGTGAACGAAATATTCTTGTGAGTTCTAACACAAAACTATACGCATTACAAATACATATATATATACCGAACTCTATCTTTTCCCTGACTTATTATATTATCAAGTTAACATTAATTACTGCATGTGAATAGCACACAGCACATAACAAGTAATTAAACAAGTAAAATATACATTTACTTACCACTTCATTGCTTGCTTCTACATTTACATACTTTATTTGCACTAATGGGCGATTACAACAAATACTTTCAGAGGATGAAAAACCCGGTAGCATTTCCGACCATAACGCAATTTCTAGACGACCTAAATGTTAACCATCGACCATCAATAACTTTTGGTACCCATGCACCGGGCTACGTGTTTTTATAGACTTTCAATTTTGCCAAACATGTCTTATCTATGTTGGATTAATATTGAATAAATACTACATATCAATATAAATAAAAGTTATTGTCAAATATCTTCTATAAATATTGGATCAATATCGGATAAACATTGTATTAAAATATAGGAAGAAGGTACATTTCCTATATATTACCAATATTAGCTAACGGTTAGTTTACGTTAGGTTGCAATTTCTAGGCGACCTAAAAGTTAACCATCAATCTTCCAAGAATTTTGGTACCCAAGCGCCGGGCAAAGTGCCTTTATATGGACTCAATTTTGTCAAAGATGTTTTATCAATGTTGGATCAGTATTGGATAAATATTCTATATAAACAAAGGAAAAGGTACATCCCTTGTATATATTGCCAATATTGGATAAATATTACATATCAATTTAAATAAAAGTTATTGCCAAATATCTTTTTATTAATATTGGATCAACATCGGATAAATATGGTATTAAAATATATATCCTATATGTTACTCATATTGGCTATAAATTGTCAATATTGGGCCCATATTCAATATTGTACCACTATAGAATAGATATTGGGCCAATGTCGCCAATGCTAATGGGGTATAGGGTCGGCGGAGAGGTTAACGTTCCTTGTGAGGAAAACGTGTTGGATATCTGGAAGGTTGTTGTGACAATCCGGGAAGTGCGTTGGATCTGGTGGGTATTCAATTGTGAAATCGAAGTCAAGAGAGTTGGCAAGAAGGGAAATGCCTTTTTATTACTATATCGGCAGCCCCAAGAGACGTGTTTGACATTGAGATCGCCTGCGACGATAGTCGAGATGTTTGGTGGGAGTAGAAGGGGGATGTTTGAAAGATCCTCTTCGTCTGGGGGAGAGTATAATAAGATAATTCTGACGGGGCCGGAAGCTGAAATGATTTTAATGCTAATTGCTTCTAATGAGTCGGTAGCCAAAGAGATAGAGTTGTGTTTGATAGAATTCCTAACGAGAATGGCCACGCCGCCGCCGAGATTTCACGATCCTTCCTGTAGGCTGTGAAGTTTGGGATAAAAAGCTTGATTATTTAGATAAAAAAGTTTCGGTGATGCATGCAACACCGATTGACTCTTCGTCGAGGAAGTGCTCGAGTTCAGCCATTTTACCTTTAATGCCATAGGCATTCTAGGTTACTGATCGAAGATTTGGGTGGGTTGTGGTAGACATTGGTGGGTGGTTGGAGGACGACGACTAAACTGGCTACCATTGTGCTTGGGGTTGGGTTGGGCTTACGGGTGGGGGTGGTAGGGCTGCTCTCACGGCCCTTGCGTAAGGTGCGTGGGCTTTTCGCGGGACCTTGGGGCAACCGCAATAGGTAGTGCGGTGACTGCCTTTGCACAGGAAGAAGTGGAGTCTTTTTTGTCTTTCGCCATCCATTCAGCTGAGACATGATTTAGGTCGCAGAAAGAACAGACTCATGCTGCGAGGCAGTAATTGGCAATATGAAAGAATTTTTGGCAGCGGCGGAATTGGGGAACGTCTTTGTTTGCTTTTTTAGGCTCAACTATGACTTTGAGCCCGCAGATCTTGCCAAGCTCGATTTTTGTGTTGGACTTTTATCAAGGCGAACGGACACTAGCGGCCAGATTCTACCACCGTTAGACATGCAGTGGACGGCACGGATAGCAAACCCTTTGTGAGTCAGCTCAGATTGTATATCGTCCGTTGATATGGACTCACAGACTCTGCGAAAGACCACGTGAAGGTCCCTGTCTTGGCGGGGCTGCTTGGTAGTAAACTCATAGAGGTGAGAGGAGAGGTGGCGGAAGTCTTCCACAGAGTCTGCGGTGTTAAGTGCCCGTCGGGCGGAAATATCGTGGCTTTTATCTTATAAAAGTGACACAACATCATCTGACCCTTTGTTAGCAACAATTTGCGGGTATGTATAAAAAACCGACTGCCCAGGTGGAAGGATGTGAATATTAAAACTTACGAACGTCAATTGCCGTTTGTAATAAACATATAGTTAGTTGTAATGTTCGGTTTTGGTAAATTCTTTGAATAATCCATTGTTATAGCTTCAAAGATTACTTGTTTTCGGGCATTTTTCTAAGCATTACGTTTTCTTTTGTAAAAGGTTTCCGCTTTGAGAATGTGTAATTTGTGTTGACTTTCAGTAGTCCTCAACTCTTTTTCCATATCTAACTTCTTTTCTTGATAATCAGCACCCATGTTTTTTAGTTGAGTCTCCAAGGGAGACTTTTTGACTTTAACTTCGTCGCAGTAACTGCAGGTATCTGATCTGGAATACCCAAATCCAATGTTAAATTTTGTCGTGAAAATTAGTCTGTAAGACTCGTAACTTATTTTCTGACCCGGATGTTTTTCACAAAAAAAGAGGTACATCTTTTTAATATTTAAAGTCTCGGGAAGATACAGTTTTCTTGACTTTTTTAAACTATAATGAGATACGCAACCTTTAAATGATCTGATATGTTCCTGAGCAAGTTGCACTATTGCTTGACCTATCTACCTACGATTTGTAACTTACACAGATCTAATATTTCAGCTTCTTTAATGTAAACTTACCTCTTATATCGTCAACTGAGCTGCCATGCCTTTTAAGTCCATTTTCTATTGTTACAAGTCTTCTGTTTGTTATTCCATGTAGACTGATAAAAGCCTGCTGACACACTGCCATCATGATTGTTCTCATTTTGAACTCTTATTTTATATCGAAATGCATTGCATCTCAAATTTGCAGTATCTTCACTTTTCCGTGGTCTACGTCTTCTAATAGGTAGCATAGAAATTAACCCATCTAAATGTTTGTTCTGTGAATTTCTGTTTTCTAATAAATTGAATTTTCTTACAATATTATTTTTTTCGACATCGCTCAAATTTTGAAAACAACGGCTTTTACAGTTACACGGATTGCTTGTCTCAAACGTATGGTTTCGAACATGTTTGTCAACATCTCTTACACGACCACAATATTTTCTCTTTCGTGATTTACTAAGGAACTGTGATAATGACATCGCATGTTAATAATATTCTTATTTCCGACCTTAGCAACGCCCGACCAAATATGCACTACACGCTTGAACACGATCAGAGTTGGACTAAAAATTGACAAAGAATTAAAAGAAATAGATCGACTTGGATTGGCAGTCGGATTTGTATCGGTTATTCATAAATTGGGAAGACATAGATCGCTATTTCATTGTACGCCTATTTTCCCACGCCATTATAAGGGACTTCGATTGGTTTTTCAATGGTTTACTGTAGGGGAAATGAAATTCCCTTGCTTTACCATTTGGTGTAATAATCCTGATTTTCGATATTTTGGACTTCGTTTTTCCCGTGTGCTCTTCATTTGCCTACGATGGATGTAATTTGTGAATTTGATAATGATTTATATTTTTACCCACCTGATATTTTCTATCTTCCAATGTGTCACTTTGTGTCAATTTCTGAAATGAGTACTTTACATGAAAAGTTATTTGACTAAGGGTGCTGTTAATAGTCTTTGTTATGAGTATTATTTTGAAATATTTTGGAAGTAGCAGTAAGATAATTTTAAGTAAGTTGTATCAGTCAGGAGTCAGTCTTCAGTCGTCTTAGTTATCAGTTCTCGAATAATTAGAAAAAAAAAATAGTTTAGTAATCATAATCATCATTTTAGTAGTAACCACCATCAACATTTCGTCATTATCACCCTAATTCTAAGCTGTATATATATTTTATATTAAAATATTAATTAAATTCTACGAAGTGTTTTTCTTACAAAAAAACATCTCAAAAGTAGAAAAGAAGTGACACAACTGTGCAAAGCAAAATCGTACATAACAAAATGGTCCTTCGAGCCGGATAGTTAATTGCAACGTTAAAAAACGTTATTCTGGAACAATCATAGGCTGTTGTGGGTGATAATCCAAATTAGTTATTCGAGAACAATCATAGACTGTCGTAGTGGGTGATAATTCAAGATTAGGAAAATTGTACATTCGCTACAAATACGAGTTCAACAAAATAGCAGATATCGTCGCATCAGATTGGTTAATCGCTTAGATTTGGATTTTGAGCATATACAAAAATCAAGTAAGTGCGTTATCCCTTATTTCCTTCCTCATTTATTTCCCTGGATATTCGATTACGTGTCAGTAATATGGAAACTTTAAAAGTTTTAACTTCTCAAAAAGCACAAATTAAGTCTCGCCTCACAAGATTTAAAAATAGTCTTGATAATTTAACAAATAAAGAAATAGTAACTGAAGATGAACAGGTAGAAATTCAAGATCGTCTTGCAGACATTACATAAGCTTTAAAGGAATATGAACAAGTACATTTCAAAATTGTTAGTATGTCGGACGATGTTGCACATGATCGCGATATGGAAAAATTTGAACGTACATTTTATGAAGTCACCGCGCGGGCAAAATGTCTCATATCAAAATTTAACACACCTGTAAAAAATAATGAAAGTTTGTATGACGACTTTGGTGCAAATATGTTAAAATTATCGAGTATTAGCTTGCCAACATTCAGTGGTCAATTTGAAAATTGGGTCCAATTTCACGACTCCTTTGACTCATTAATTAACAAAAATCCCAAGTTGTCGGATATCCATAAATTTTATTATTTGCTTTCTGCCGTGAAAGGTGATGCTGCGCAATCACTCAAAACTATAAAAATCTCCTCCGAAAATTACAATATTGCATGGGATTTGCTCAAGCGTCGATTTGAAAATAAAAAATTAATAG
This sequence comes from Agrilus planipennis, assembly GCF_000699045.2. Taxonomy (NCBI): domain Eukaryota; kingdom Metazoa; phylum Arthropoda; class Insecta; order Coleoptera; family Buprestidae; genus Agrilus; species Agrilus planipennis. The sequence continues at coordinate 20,138 of NW_020442409.1, forward strand.
TACAAAACAGCATCAAAGCGTTATTTAATATAGAGTCTATGAAACGGGACACACATCAAGGCCTTCAAACAATGTTAGATGACATATTAAAACTAATGCAATGTCTTCAAAATTATAAGCAACCCACTTTAGATAGCTTGCTCATATATATTATTAGCGCGAAATTCAGTCTGACTACACGTCAAGAATGGGAAAATTTTAAACCAAAGGATGAATTTCCAACCTTCTCCGAGTTAATAGATTTTTTAGAAAAAAGGTGCAGTTTATTAGGATCATTAGAAGTAAACAAAAACAATCAGAGTCTATTTAATAGTAGTAACAAGGCTAATTATAATAATAGTAATTCAAAATCCTATGTAACTACATCAACAACATATTGTCATTTCTGTAAAAACTCCGATCATTCCATATATACATGCCAATCGTTTCTCAAATTAAGTATCAATGAGCGAATTTCAGAAATTAAACGTTTACGCCTATGTTTAAATTGTTTGAGAAAAAATCACTTTATTAAAGACTGTCTTTCGAAAAAATGTAAAAAGTGTAATAAAAAGCATAACACTATATTGCACTTAGAAGAAAACAATAGAAATAGCAATAATGTCGAGTCCAATCAATCTGCACACATAGAACAAGATAGTCTGCCAGGCCCGTCTCATGCGTCCAATCATTTATCATTCAAAACAACATTATCATTCTCTAACCGTGTCATTAGTGAACCACAAACAAATCAAACAATTTTGTCGACCGCATGTGTTAACGTAAAAGATAGTCACGGTAATCTGCAAAAATGTAGAGTCCTGTTGGACGTAGGATCGCAATCAAATTTTATAACTAATTCAGCATGTTTACGGTTAGGACTAAAGAGAACAAAATGTAGTTTAACAGTAGGTGGTATCGGGGAAACCACATCAAATATACAGCATAAGGTAAATCTCAAGTTTAGATCTTGTGTAGGCAATTATAGTTCTGAAATCACTTGTTTTGTATTAGATAACATTACGGATCAATTACTTCTTGCACCGTTCAATATAAAAGAGCTAAGAATACCAGAAAACATCATATTAGCAGATAGCAAATGTAACGTCCCTAGCAAAATAGATATACTTATTGGCGCCGGTTTGTTTTGGAATCTTTTATGTGTAGGACAGTATAAATTAGGAGCGAATAAACCAACGTTGCAGAAAACCCAGTTAGGTTGGGTACTAGGGGGAGAAATAACACATATGAATATTCAAAATAATTCAAGATGCCATTTTTTAACACATTGCAGCACAGTAAATAGTAGTAATCAATTAGATAATCAGCTAACTCGATTCTGGGAATTAGATGAATTCAAGTGTAGGGTCAGTAATTATTCAGTAATTATTCACCAGAAGAGCAACATTGCGAAGAACATTTTATAAATACGCATACACGTGATCGCGATGGAAGATTTGTAGTAAGCATACCGTATAAACGCGAACCAAATGAATTAGGCGAATCCAAAACATTAGCTTTAAAACGTTTTTGCGAATCCAAAACATTAGCTTTAAAACGTTTTTTATTCTATTGAGCGAAAACTAGAGAGAAATGATAGTCTTAAGATTGAGTATGTTAAGTTTATGGAGGAATATGGGTCCTTAGGTCATATGACGAAGGTTGCTGATTCTGAAGTTAATGGACCTACCTTTTACTTACCTCACCACGCTGTGATAAAACAATCAAGCGTCACCACAAAGGTTCGAGTAGTTTTCGACGGGTCAGCGAAGTCGGATTCAGGTTTATCATTAAACGTTATTCAATGCACCGATCCCACAATTCAGAACGATATCCACACAATATTATTACGTTTTCGCCAACATGCATTTGTAGTCACCGCGGACATAGCAAAAATGTACTGTCAAGTTTTAGTTAATCAATCACAGCGTAATTTACAGCTTATTCTATGGAGACAAGACAAATATCAACCAGTCAATATCTACCGATTGAACACAGTAACATACGGTACCGCGTGTGCATCGTTTCTTTCAACAAGATGTTTGAAACAATTAGAAATAGAAAATCGTGAAACATATAAGAACGCGTCTCAGGTCATTGAAAACGACTTCTATGTAGACGATTTACTGACCGATAGAGCAAGCATCAGAATTAGTTCAGGACGTTTCAAAAATTTTATCAGCAGCAGGATTTGAATTGCGTCAGTGGAACTCAAATAGTAAACAAATTATTTCTAACATTAGCGTGAGCCGTGAACAATATATACAAAATACCATCAAACTAAAAGATCAAAGCGAAAATAAAACACTAGGCATTCTTTGGAACCCTGAGCGCGATATCTTTCAATATGACATAAACAATTACAATTTTAACGATAAAGTAACGAAGAGATCTATTTTATCCGCGACAGCGCAAATTTTTGACCCGTTAGGACTTTTAGCACCCATCGTAATTATGGCTAAATTAATCATACAAGACCTTTAGCAATCTAAATTATCATGGGACGAGTCAATACCACTACATCTAAATACCAGGTGGCTAAGATTTAAGGATCAATTGCCAGATATTAGCGATATTTCTATTCCTCGTTGGGTTACAGTAACAAACGCTAATTCAATCGAATTACACGGTTTTTCAGACGCGTCAGAGAAGGCCTATGGGGCCTGCATTTACGATAGAAGCAAGGACTCTTTCGGAAACTACTCGGTATCATTACTATGTGCAAAATCCCGCGTCGCGCCACTAAAAAATATTTCTTTGCCGCGTCTCGAGTTATGCGGTGCTGTAGTACTTGCGCAATTAATGCAACGAGTGAAAAATTCGATCAATTTACATACAGAAAAATGTATCTATTGGTGTGACTCAACGATCGCATTATCTTGGCTATCAAAATCACCTTCCAACTGGAAAACTTTTGTCGCTAATAGGATCGCTGAAATTCAAAGAATTTCAGATAAACAAAGCTGGTTCCACGTGGGATCAAAGGACAATCCCGCGGATCTAATATCACGAGGTGTAGAACCAAAATTATTACAATCCCACAAATTATGGTGGAATGGTCCACGATGGCTTTCTTTAGGTAAAATACATTGGCCTTCCCCACAATACGAGGAAAGCAACGTACCTGATCAAAGGTTATTGACACATATTTCAGTAGAACAAAATGATATCGAAATGTTTTCAAAATTTTCAGAATTGAATAAATTAATGCGAGTAGTGTCCTACTGTTTTACATTTCTGGAAAAGATGGAGCAAAGAGTACATCAGTGAACTTCAGGTTCGCACCAAATGGAAGAATGATAAGAAGATTCATCTGAATGTTGGTACAATGGTACTTTTAAAGGAAGAAAACGCGCCTCCTCTGAAATGGCAGTTAGGGAGAATTGTAGCAGTGCATCCCGGAACAGATGGAATTATCCGCGTAGTGTCCGTGAAAACTGGTAGTGGGACTATTGTGAAACGCGTTGTGTCAAAGGTGTGCGCGCTTCCGTTGGAGCTACTGTAAATTTCTGTGCTTTCTTCAGTGCGACAAACATTTTTGCCTTCCTTTGTATGCAATGTTTCTTATTATGTATTTACCTTACTTATTACGTATATACAATTTAAATCTAGTTCACTTATTTTAGGTCAATTAAATTAGTTATTAATCGTGTTTTATCTTTATCACAATCAAATTAGTTTTGAAAGTTTATTCAACTTTCAAGGGGGGCGGCTTGTTAATAGTCTTTGTTATGAGTATTACTTTGAAATATTTTGGAAAGGAATTTGTTTCGGTTGTAAAATTTATTTATTTATTTGGGTACCTACAACATTTTGTAAACCATTGTTTGGTCACGTAGTTGTCCGACCAAGGGAAGTTGAACAACCCCAATTATGTTGTTACCCGCTGTTATGCCATCCGCACCCCTCCGGTGTCATTTAATTTTGTACCATAGCAGTAAGATAATTTTAAGTAATTTGTATCAGTCAGTCTTTAGTCGTCTTAGTTATCAGTTCTCGAATAATTAGAAATCATAGTTTAGGAATCATAGTCATCATCTTTGTAGTAACCATCATCAACATTTCGTCATTATCACCCTAATTCTAAGCTGTATATATATTTTATATTAAAATATTAATTTAAATTCTACGAAGTGTTTTTCTTACAAAAAAAAATCTCGAAAGTAGAATAGAAGTGGCACAACTGTGCAAGGCAAAATCTTACATAACACAATTGGTCCTTCGAGCCGGATAGTTAATTGCAGCGTCAAAAAACGTTATTCTAGAACAATCATAGGCTGTTGTGGGTGATAATCCAAATTAGTTATTCGAGAATAATCATAGACTGTCGTAGTGGGTGATAATTCAAGATTAGGGAAATTGTGCAACATTCGCCACAAGAACGAGTTCAACAAAATATCACCGCAGATATCGTCGCATCAGATTGGTTAGTCACTTGGATTTGGATTTTGAGCATATACAAAAATCAAGTAAGTGCGTTATCCCTTGTTTCCTTCCTCATTTATTTCCCTGGATATTCGATTACGTGTCAGTAATATGGAAACTTTAAAAGTTTTAACATCTCAAAGAGCTCAAATTAAGTCTCGCCTCACAAGATTTAAAAATAGTCTTGATAATTTAACAAACAAAGAAATAGCAACTGAAGATGAACAGGTAGAAATTCAAGACCGTCTTGCTGACATAACATTATCTTTAAAAGAATATGAACAAGTTCATTTCAAAATTGTTAGTATGTCGGNTAGCACCAGAAATTAATATATCATCATAGAAGCATACCACTCCTGGAATACCATTTAAAATTTTTTCCATCTCTCCCTGGAACAACCCAGGAGCAGGAGATACACCAAAACATAACCGATTAAATGTAAACAGACCCATATGTGTTGTAATGACTACTAACTTTTTTGAATCCTCATCCAACTCCAATTGTAAATATGCTTGAGATAAGTCGATTTTCGAAAAAAATTTGCCTTCTTTCAAGGTAGTAAACAGATCTTGTACCCTAGGAATCGGATACCTATTTTTGACAATATTAGGATTCAAAGTAACTTTGTAATCACCACAAATACGGACCAGACCATTTTTCTTAAGAATAGGAACAATAGGAGTTGCCCAATCACTATCATCTATTCGAAATAAAAGATTCTCTTCAACCAATCTCTTTAATTCTTTCTCCACCTTCTCTTTTAATGAATACGGTAATGGTCTAGGCTTGCAAAATACAGGTTTAACATTATCTTTTAACTCTAGTTTGATTTTCTTTTTATTATAACAACCAAGTTTTCCTGAGAAAACATTTGCAAATTCCTTAAGTAACTGAGCCCTTGCCATTACTACATCCTTACAATAATTAATCATTTGAGATACTGGAGAAGAATTTGATTTAAGTAATCCTAATGCACATATCCAATCCCTTCCCACAATTGTCCAATTACTATTACCGTTAAACACAAACAGAGGTAATTCAGCTTGTTTACTTTTAAAATCAACTATTACGTTTAACATTCCTAAAGGCTTCATAATATCTCCTTGATACGATTTAAAACACCTTTTAGTTGGTAAAAGTTTCAAATTATTTAGCGTACTATTTTTAAATTTTTCTTTTGAAATAGCAATGATAGGCGAAACAGTATCCATTTCAAAATCTATTTTCTCTTTGTTAACTACTTAATGGATCAATATTATTTTTATTTCCAAAGTTTTTAATTTCATCGTTCACATGAAGAAGTTTCTCTAAATCGCCTTCAAGATCTATATTTTCAAAACATTCTATAAAATTTTGAGAACTCCCTTTTTGCTTGTTACATTTGTTTATGTTTTTATTTTCCTTAGAATAGTTATTCCTTCTCTCTCTATTATGATCGCTCATTGTTCCGTTCCCATTATTTTTGCTTACCTTATTACGACACACTCGTTCCAAATGTCCTTTTTGACCGCAAATATTACATTCCAAGTGTCTAAATCTACATTGGTTAGCTCGATGGTTTCGTTTTTCACAGCAAAAGCATTGAACTGCAGATGAAGACAATCTGCTGCTGCCACGCCTCCCCTTCTTGAATCCTCGGTTGATTACGCTGTTCAACTGTTGCTCTGTCGATGAATTACCCACATCTCGATTTGCCGAATCCAAGGCTGTTGCTAACTCAATTGCTCTCTGGTATGTCAGGTTTGCTTCACCCAAAGGTCTACTCTTAATGGCGTCACTACTCAGCCCCCAAACACACTGATCCCTAATATTTGACTGCAGATTTTCACCAAAGTCACACTGTATAGACAATTTTTTTAAGTTTGCTAGATAGTGTTGAATGTTTTGCCCACTTTCTTGGCGACATTCTTTAAACTTCTAACGTTCCGTTATCACACTAGGGGCAGGCTGTAGGTGATTTTCCATGATCGTTTGTATCTCTACTAGCGTTTGCTCTGTTGGCAGGTAAGGTGTGTACAAATTTCTTAACAATGCGTATGCTTTCGCACCAATTAATGTAAAAAATAGCTATTTATGTTTCTTTTCTGAAATATCATTGACTATCACATAATGGCCAAATCTCTCCACCCACATTTTCCAATCATCCTCCATTTCAAACTCGTTCAATTGACCGATTCTTGCCGTTACGACTTGAGCCGTTCTATTTTCTCGTCCAAGATTCATTGCTATTTCTCTCGAAAATGAACTTTCTATCACTAATCAACTCACTGTTACCTCACAATAAGAGTTTTAATCCACCTCGTCGCCAATTGTAATATTTGAGGAAAGTTATGAGAATAGAAGACAATAATAATTTTAAGTCAACACCGTTGCTCTTTATTGTAGGCTCGTTCACTACCGAATGCCCCAGGCGGAAACTGAAGGCTCGCGTTAAGGAAGGAGGAAATTGCTATATCCCTCTATCTATAACTATTATAACTTATAGATACTACACTAGGTAACTTTGATTTATGTGAAATTATATTTTCAGTATTATTTTTGGAGAAAATACATAAAGTAATTGTTTCATTTTTCTGATTAAGAAGTTGAATAGATTTATTAAGATAGTTAATAATTGCTTTATGAGATAATAAGAATGGTTGAATTTTTGTCATCAATTACATAGAGCGATGCTTTAAACTAAATATTTTCTATATCAATAGAGCCATCATATCTACCTAAAACTGGAATGAAGTTATCGTTTTTAATTTTGGACAAAGAGTTTTGGAAATTTTATTGGTAACAAGTTTCTTTGATATTAAATTGACTTTACTGCTTGTGGTTATAATTATATTATTTAAATTTATATACCAAGATTTGTTTTTAATATATAAATCAGAAGAACTTGTTATTGCTTTGCTTGTTAATATTTCATTGAATATCACGAAGTCGTTATTTAAACAAGTGGTTTTGAAATTTTGTAGTTTTATGGCTTTGCATGTATTAGGATTGAGAATAAAGTCATTATATGATTTTAATCTAATGTTTTCATTAGAAGACGATGCATAACTGTCTATGTCGGGGGAAGTACAATTTAAAAGAGATAATAATTCACACTGTACGTCTTAATTTAAAGTATTATTAGTACTAGGTGTAATGTTTCACGACAGGTATGTGAATAAAAGACAATAATAATTTTAAGTCAACACCGTACCTCTTTATTGTAGGCTCGTACATTACTGAATGCCCCAGGCATTTTTCCATCTCTCCCTGGAACAAACCAAGCGCGAGATACACCAAAACATAACCGATTAAATGTAAACAGACCCATATGTGTTGTAATGACTACTAACTTTTTTGAATCCTCATCCAACTCTAATTGTAAATATGCTTGAGATAAGTCAATTTTTGAAAAAAATTTGCCTTCTTTCAAAGTAGCAAACATATCTTGTACCCTAGGAATCGAATACCTATTTTTGACAATATTAGGATTCAAAGGAAAATTGTAATCACCACAAATACGGACCAGACCATTTTTCTTAAGAATAGGAACAATAGGAGTTGCTCAATCACTATCATCTATTCGAAATAAAAGATTCTCTTCAACCAATCTCTTTAATTCTTTCTCCACCTTCTCTTTTAATGAATACGGTAATGGTCTAGGCTTGCAAAATACAGGTTTAATATTATCTTTTAACTCTACTTTGATTTTCTTTTTATTATAACAACCAAGTTTTTCTGAGAAAACATTTGCAAATTCTTTAAGCAACTGAGCCCTTGCCATTACTACATCCTTACAATAATTAATTATTTGAGATACTGGAGAAGAATTTGAGTTAAGTAATCCTAATGCACATATCCAATCCCTTCCCACAATTGGGCTACTATTACCGTTAAACACAAACAAAGGTATTTCAGCTTGTTTACTTTTAAAATCAACTATTACGTTTAACATTCCTAAAGGCTTCATAATATCTCCTTGATACGATTTTAAACACCTTTTAGTTGGTAAAAGTTTCAAATTATTTAGCGTACTATTTTTAAATTTTTCTTTTGAAATAGCAGTGATAGGCGAACCAGTATCCATTTCAAAATTTATTTTCTCTTTGTTAACTACTAAACCGACAGTTAATGGATCTATATTATTTTTATTTCCAAAGTTTTTAATTTCATCGTTCACATGAAAAAGTTTCTCTAAATCGCCTTCAAGATCTATATTTTCAAAACATTCTATAAAATTTTGAGAACTNCTACTAAATAGACAAATAACGCAAGTTTTTATTTATGAAACAAATATTTGTTCGCTATTATTAATAGTAAAAAAACAATACAGATTCCTAACATTTCAGCAAATGAGAAAAACCACTATCTACATGCGCACACAAGTGAAATTTTTATCATCAGCTCAAAATAAACTATTACTAATAAAGGTACTTACTATAAAATATTACACGATAGGTATTAGAAATTCTTACTCTTATAATATTCGTCACCTACCCCTAAGTTACTGAAGAAGAATAACTTTTCACTTTGGAGCTTTGATCTTCACTCTCGCAAAACCTTAGAAAAACTGACTTAAACAAAATTACACATTTACCAGAGGCCAATGTCCGTGTTCAGTTCGTCAACTTTGCATTTTCCAACGACGACAACGTGACGTGTATCATTCCTAGATTTTGCTGTTTTAACACAACGAGACTAGATGCGTGTCGCATTCAAATTCTGCAATGCCAGTTCCAGTGTCAATGAATAAGTATAGCAAGTATAACTTTATAATACAGGGAAATATTTAAACGCTTCCTTATACGATCTTTCTAATACGTTTCAAATATGCTTTAAAATTCCCGTGTCCTGTGATGAGTTGGTTCGCATAGACTTTACGACGGAGACGTGGTGTCGCGTTCTCTCAGGGCTGTCGCATGTGAGTCGCGGTGGGCGGAGCCTTGTCTCCGGCTCGAAAAGCCAAATCAGCTGCCGAACGACGGAAAATTTATTTGTTGACCACGGAAACGATCGGACCAATTTACATTGTGACGCCAGTGCTCTTATCGGTCCCAAGGTGCGGATGGAGAGCCATGGAGCCTTCGGCGGCGTCCGTGGTAAAATTGAGGTAGTGGACGGCGGCCGGCGTAGCGTCGCGACGGCGGTAGTAGGGGTACGGCAGCGGCGCCAGCGTAAAGCAACAGATTCACGTAACCAGCGTTTAAGCTCTTGAAAACGGCGATCAAGTCATGGTGGTAGGCTGTGCCGTAAGGTTGTGGCGTCGGCTTCGGGCGGCAGCGATTCGTCGTTCTTTCTCTCTGGCGGCGGCGGTAATCTTTTGCCGAGCGGCCTGCTCGTGGCATCAGAACAATATCGTTTCTGTAGGCTGCTTATACGGTAGCTGCGAGAGCTAATGGTAGCTACGAGAGCTAATGGTAGCTGCGGAAACTAATGGTAGCTACGAGTGCTAATGGTAGCTACGAGAACTAATCTTAGCTACGAGAGGTAATGGTAGCTACTGAAGCTAAGGGTAGCAACGGGAGCTAGATGTAGCTGTGAAGCTAGCGAGAAGCCGGAGCGTCCTGATTTTTAATCGTTTTTTTTATTTTAACCTCGAGGAGGGGAAATCTTCTAAAAACACCCTCCAAAAGGGGAGCGCCTACCGACTAAAAACGTTCCTTGAGTTGGTAGATCAACCTGGTGGTTATGACTCTCGGGATAAAATAGGGGAAATCTGGTGAAAGGAAGTGGGTTGAGTGGGAAATAGGTAGAGGTGAGGAATGGAGATTGGGGAGATGAAATGCGAAAAAGGTGGCACAACACTCAAGGGATGGATGGGCACTCGCGCTAAAAAGCGAAACTAGAAAATGGCGATGAACTGATGAGGTAACTGTTCATTCTAGAAGGTGTCAGGGCCTTCTAAAACGATCGTTTGGTTTGGAAAAGAAGGCAGACGGCTTCGGGTGACCTGTCACTGAAGTGCTGAGATTTGCCGCAAATTTAAGTGCGCCTTCGGGGAGAGAATTGAGGCCGATTTCTTTCAAAATCTGGGAGTTATTGACGAACCAGGGGTAGTTTAATGCGGAGCGAAGAATCCGCATGTATGTGCCTTTAAGGAGTTGCAGGCAGTGGGGGAGTGGCATATGGTATATGAGCATATGCATATGCTCCTGATAATCGCGTTGAACTCGCAGATTTTTGTTTGAAGGGAAACGGAGTTGTTTTGAAAGAAGGGCTTGAGGGAGAGCTGAGAGACTTCCCTTTTTTGGGAAGATAGATGACAGTGGCTTCTTTCGAGACCGAAGGGAAGTGGTGGAGCCGCTTGACAGCGTTTATGATGTTACAGATATCGGTAACGTGTTTTGGCGGTAGGACTTTCAGGACGCCGTTGTCAGCGCGTGGGGCTTTTCTTGATTTCAGAAATCGGATAATAAGGTGAACTACACGAGGGGAGGCTTGAAATCGGGATCAGTTGGGGTGAAGTTTTGAGCTGTGGCTTTGATATGCTCATGAAAGACGGTGAGATCCACAGGGCCTAGTAGTGGAGACCATTGTAGGCAGAGAGATTCTGCGAAAACTGCGGCCTTTCCTTCGTCTGAACAGTAGACAGGGCCGTTTTGTTTTAGGTGCGGGAGGTGGGAAGCTCTGTTTCGGAGAGAGCGGATCACTTTCCAAGCACTTTGGGGGTGTGTTTCTGCCTGTGGGATGTAATGGTCGACAGAGGAGCTGGAGAATTCCGTAAGGCGAGATTTAAGTTCACGCTGTATGACATTTAGTTCGGCACGGTGATCTTGATTGCGGTACCTTTGTCATAAATGACGAGTCCTGTTTTCCTCTTGAGGATGGCAAGAATATCCGCGGGTAGTGTTTTGGTCGCGGTCGACTTGGGACAGGAGGATGTGGAGAGCTCGATGGCGTTGGTAATTTCGTTTGACAGGTGATTTACCGCTTCGTTGAGTTCCGCTATTGTGTGAATTGGAATGCACTTAAAAGTAAAAGTTTCAAGGGTGTAACGGAGATGTAGCCAATCTAGCGAAGTTAATGGTTTTGATGGATTAAGAATTGGGCGGTCGAATTCTATTAGGACCGGAAGGTGTTTGGAATCTAACGCGTCTAGCGCGATGGGTTCAGCGGTAGATTGACATTTTTCGTGACGAAGATGTCCAAAATGTCAGTTTGCTGCCCAGCAAGGGCGGAAATGAATGTCGGAGATTGTGAGCATCAATTGCTAGATTGAGGTTCAGACTTTTGGCAAGAAATAATACGCCTTTATTATTGTTTTGTCGGCAACCCCAAGACAGGTGTTTGGCACTAAAGTCGTCTCCGACAATAGTCGGGATGTTTTCGTGGAAAAGAAGCGGTTCGTCTAGTCTAGCGACAGCGGGGCCGGAACCGGTGACAGTTTCGATACTGGCGACAGGCGGGGCGACGGCAGCTTCCGCGAATCGGTGGGATTCCTGGGTAAACGACGGGGTTCGGGAAGCTTCACGTAGGCGTCTTGGAGCTCCTAAAACACTTGATCTTGTCACGTTTAAGGGCCTGTGGATGTCTCTGGATGTGTCGCCGGTATTGCTTCTACATGTTAACTTGTCAGTTCCGTTATGTAGAACAAGCAACCTGACAAGTTACCTAATAACATATTAGAATTCAAAACTTGATATATACGTTCAGGGCAATATAACTAAAACGAATTTCAAGAGAGGGGAGGTTATATGTTGTTTTTTTTTTTTTTTTTT
>NW_020442409.1:32718-34370 GCF_000699045.2 Agrilus planipennis
TGACAATGAAATTCTTAAAATGTTCTTCAAGTAGACGTATTTCTACTGTAGTCCAAGCTAAAATATAAATATATTAATAAACACATGTCTATTTTCTTCAATAGTTTTTATTCTTCAGAACTTTTTTCTCGTTTTAAGAATATATTCATCATATTTGTCAGAATCATCATCACCTTCATCGTTATTGATATCAATTATATAAATAAATGAGTAAAATTAGTGAACCATAAGAAAATAAGGACATTGGTGCAATAGAAATAACAAGACAAAGACATACCTATTTCGTGGTTGGCGAGAGCGGTAGGTGTTTGTTCTCTCGGCAGTTCGTGCGTTCCGATAATGGCAAACAGGCCGACGAGCGGTGACCTTGAGCGGAGAAACAGTCTATCCCCGCCTATACGGTATCATTCGCATGAGTTTCACATCCCTTCGCATTCCTTCGAGGATGTTGCTGCGCATCTGGCGGACGGGTTGGAGGTGCCGGACGCAAGTCGTCGATGTAGATCTTTTGTGGACCGGTGTCAAAGTCGTCGATGTACTTAGTATGTTTGATCCGCTCGAGTATTTGGCGTGGTCCTGTCCATTTAGACACGAACGGTTGACCAGTTTTGGGGAATACTCGGAAGAGCACCGACTTTCCCTTGTTCATACGATTTTGGTTTTTCACGTTGGGGCTGTCTGTGGCGTTCCACGTACGCGTTCTCTCATGTTCCCTGGCGGCGGTCCTGAATTGTTCGTGGTCTTCTTGTCGCTGGGGACTGGTGTTATCCAATTTCCAGGGTAGGGTACGCTGTACCCGAACAGTAGTGTGACTGGTGACTGTCCCGTCGCGGCGTTAGGCCTTCGCCTAAAAGCGAACAAGGCACAATTGAGCCGGGCATCCCAGGATCCGTATCTTCTTCTTGGTTTCCTGCTTTCTCCACTCGACGGGATTGGCTCGGGGATGGTAGATCGGGGTGTTCTGCCAACTATCGCCGACAGAAATTGGTCCAGCGGTGTCCCGTGAATTGTGGGTCGTTATCGGTAATTATGGTTTTGGTGTAGCCGATACGAGGAAAGACGTTTTGTTCTAAATGGCGAATGGTCCGTGGTGTGGTTGTGTGCTCCATTGGGATGACTTCTACCCACCTTGAAAATAAGTCTGACACTACCAACAGGAACCGGTTGCGCTGAGTAGTAAAGTAGGAGGGGTTCTATATATGGGTCCCGGCTCCCAATATCTAGGCCATGGTCCATCCATCAACATCTTACCAATTTTGGATGTTTAGAAGGTCTTTCTAGGTCATTCTTCATCTGAAGAGGTTAGACCATGCCCCTTTTGTCAACAATACCAGAAGCTCTTGTTGAAGACCCTCTGGAATTGTCCTAAAATGGGGGTGGAGCCTGTATTTATTTGAATTTCCCGCTTAAAGCTATTGTTCATTGAATTTTATTAAACAAGATGTCGCTAGAATACTGAGAAAACGTCGTTTTCTGTAAAAGTGTGTGTAATTTGCAGCTATTGTTTTTTTGTCTATTGAATTTTTTCAATAGATGTCCCAAGAATGTCGAAACAAAATGGAGCGTGGACAAGGCTATGCCAGTTTAAACTTGAATTTTCCCTCCAACATGAACTTTGGAAATAAAATTCTTTTATTGGTAAAATAACTGTA
>NW_020442409.1:36500-38271 GCF_000699045.2 Agrilus planipennis
GGCCATGGTCCATCCATCAACATCTTACCAATTTTGGATCTTTAGAAGGTCTTTCTAGGTCATTCTTCATCTGAAGAGGTTAGACCATGCCCCTTTTGTCAACAATACCAGAAGCTCTTGTTGAAGACCCTCTGGAATTGTCCTAAAATGGGGGTGGAGCCTGTATTTATTTGAATTTCCCGCTTAAAGCTATTGTTCATTGAATTTTATTAAACAAGATGTCGCTAGAATACTGAGAAAACGTCGTTTTCTGTAAAAGTGTGTGTAATTTGCAGCTATTGTTTTTTTGTCTATTGAATTTTTTCAATAGATGTCCCAAGAATGTCGAAACAAAATGGAGCGTGGACAAGGCTATGCCAGTTTAAACTTGAATTTTCCCTCCAACATGAACTTTGGAAATAAAATTCTTTTATTGGTAAAATAACTGTCCCGATGGTTCATCTCGTTTTATTAGCACTTTGGTCATAAAAAGAAATAGAAGCAGAAATAATTTATTTTATACATCGTGTTACAGTTATCAATACATACATACATATATATTTTGTCATATATAAAACGTGTCTCATTTTATCTTTACTTTACCCATGAATGAAACAGGAATAGAGATAACTTATTTGATTAATCTCTACTAATTTGTTGTGAAACAGTCATTTAAAATAATCATCGAACGTAATTTTCTTTGGCGTGGCGCTTTTGTTATTCCGTTAGCTTTTTTTACCACGCTATCTTCATCTTTTTTAATTACTTCGTTAATTTCTGTTTTAGTACAAAAAAGTTTTATGGCATACATTTTCGATCTGAGACCGATAAACTCCTCAAAAATTTTACCATTATTTTCATCTTTCATTAAACCAAGCACTTTCTTATTTGTTAAAGGTATGTGGTATATATTGTTTTCAGGATAGTCTGATGTATCGAATTTATGCAGGTCGCTCTTTATGTGTTGGTAAATGTCGTCTACAAAGAATTGGTAAATAAGTGAATCTGTATCAGTGTAAAGTAGTTTAGCCGAATGAGAAAATTTCCTTTGAATATAATTGTAATGAAAGTCGTATAATACAGTTTTTGAAATGTCAAGTATCGAAAATCCTACATATATCGGTTTATTAAATTTTATATTTAACCTATTCATCTCAATGATTACAATACTATCGTCAAAAACTATGCTACTGTGAAAATTTGGTTGAGATATATAATAATTGGCTCCAAATCTTCCAGACCATTTTGTTACTAATTTGATATCTTTATATTTTCGTACATTTTCTATTGTTTTACCAAAAACTGCATTATTCATTAGTTTGTAAAAGTTTTTTTCAAACTCATTTTTGCTAGCCTTTCTTAAGTTCGTATTCAGGTCAACATATTTTTTTAACCAACAAGATTGTTTAAATTTTAATATTCTATGTATTTTTTGAATTTTGATTCCTAAATTTAAAGCTTGTTTTAAATTTTTATAGTGAATGATATATTTTTTTTTATCAAAAAGGGTTGTTAATAGTTTAGGTGTTTTTGATGTAGATGTTGGAGGAACTAAATGTTCTGGAAGTAATGGTAAATCCTTATGTGTTTTATGAAGTGTGCTTGGATAATGTGCATCAATTTCGAATATGTACCCATATTTTCCATTATCTGAAATTTTATCAATATCGATGGAGTAAATGTCATTTACCCATTCAAATTCACCTTCAGGAAGCGGAAAACTCATTGCGTAACCGTATAAATTATTTACGTCATAATACATAAGATATGATACTGGTTCATTTGGGTCATA
>NW_020442409.1:42035-43307 GCF_000699045.2 Agrilus planipennis
TCCTGAATTCATTAAAAGTCATATCTACTCCTACATGATCATTATAAATGTGTTTTAAATTCAATTCGTCTTGTTTGAATAAAATTAACGAATTTGCATTGTCTCTTATCAAGTGTTTGGGGATTTTTGCGTAGGTTTGACAGAGATAAAAACAGTCTATGTGATTATGACGTCCCATGCTAAAATATTCACGAATTACGTCTTGTTTATCAGTTGCTACGTCATCAAATATAAATATAGAATTTGTTTTAGCTGCTGATGGATTCATAATATCTTCGCTACTACTGAAGCAATAATAACCTATTTCATTTATCGGCTTCAGTAATTTTTCTAAATAAACATATTTAGGTTGATAGAGTGACTTTGAATAAACGTAAACATTTTCAAATTTTAAACCATTTGGATGTTCAATTAAACTAACCATTACATTAGTTTTTCCACAGTTTGAAGGTCCAATAATGAGACATCGTAATGTTGTAGGAAATAATTTGCTATGCTTTCATTAATATCAACAACACCATCAATATGAGAGTAAAGAAAAAATCAACGTCATTAAAAAGAAAACAACAAAAACGGAGTTAAATAACTTTTAGTGGACTCGTTAAAGATATAAAGAATGAAATACTTCAAAAGAAACCTAAAAATATTTCTAGAACTATTCAGACAGCAACTCAAGCCGCAAAGAAAACAATTGCATGTAGTAATGGTAGAAAGAAAACACCAAGTGTAATTAAAAATTCCTAAAAGAGGCGGTATTTTACCACTAATTCCAATATTTGCTGGACTAAGTGCTTTAGGGGCGTTAGGTGGTGGAGCGGCACAAATAGCTAATGCAATAAATTCGGCTAGGAACGCAAAACGCAAACTTGAAGAAGATCAAAGACATAATCGAGAAATGGAAGCTGTAGCTGTGAAAGGAGGAAGAGGGTTGTACCTGAAACCGTATCAAAAAGGATTGGGGCTTTTTTTATGAGTAAAACAAAGCTTCCAATAAAATTACCAAATAAACCTCTAACTGATATCAGCATTGGTAGATTTATAAAAGCATTAAAAGTACCTAATTTTCGAGGTATATTTTCACGTGATCGATTACCTAAGAAAATTAGAAAAAATGAGTCGGGTGTTATTAATTTGGATAACGATAGCGGAAAGGGAACCCACTGGACTGCCTATAAGAAGAAAGGATCTAACGTAGAGTACTTTGATTCGTTCGGTAATTTAAGACCACCATTGGAAGCGATAAATTATTTTAATTCAGATGGATTATGTACA
>NW_020442409.1:44490-124515 GCF_000699045.2 Agrilus planipennis
TTTTTTTGTGTACATGCAGACAGATACATACGTAAATGCATACATATTACTATCTGCTGATTACAGCACATCCTTCGTGCTAAGAAACATAATACCTGTTTGTGTAAGTCTATAGAAGAAATTGACGTTAATTTTTTATTTTCAATACGTAAACACATACACTCATATTTGCATATATACATACTACCTGTTTATGTAAAAGTCTGTAGTAGAAATTGACATGTCTTTTTTTATTTCCCTAAATATATAGATTAAATATTAATATAATTTAATAAATGTTCATATATCAATTATCTTCTTTCTATAAGTACATATATTTTAAGCTAATTAAAATAAATTTATACTTCAACAGATCTTTCTAAGGGCAAGGGCTGTGTCGTGGAAGGCGTATAAGACTCGGGGGCGAAGCGTGGTGGGAACTAACAGTCGAAGGCTGCCATCGATGTTTTTATATATGCTTCCATCGCTGGCGATGCTGTAGTTTCGGATGAAATACTCGTCTGTTTCGTTGTCTGCCCTATTCTCGGTGATCTCTTGCCATCGTTGGAGGAGGATTTGGAATTCGGTATTGACTTGTCGGGCTTCGCGGACTTTGTCACACGTGCAGGGCAGGCCTGTTTAGCGCTGATCGTTGGAGGTACTGGGTTGTCCCAGTCCTGGAACGTCTAGGGCGGTACAACCAGGTTATCCGGCTGTCGGGACAGACAATCCGGCAAATGGTTCTGGCGGCCGGGGTAATGTTCAACATTGAAGTTAAATTGTTGTAAAAGGAGAGACTAACGCATTAGTTTGGTTCTGGCGTCCTTCTGGTCGTTCAACTATAGCAGGCATTTGTTGTTTGTCTTGAGCGTAAACAGCCGATCTTCTAGGTATGGACGGTATATTTTCATGGCCCACACGACGATCAGATACTGCTGCTCGTTTAGGTGATACCGGTTCTTTGTTGGGGAGAACCTAGCACTGGAGTACGAGACGACTTGTTCCCTTCCGTCGAGTTCTACTTGGTACAGGACCGCAGGCATATCGACCTGGCTGACGTCGGTCTGCAAGGTGAAGGGGAAGTTGATGTCGGGCTGGTGCAGCACGAGGGGCTGCTGGAACGCCTCTTTAGCTTGCGGAAGGCGCGATCTTCTCGAGGGCTCCATCTCCAGCGATGTTTGGGAGAGAGCAGGCCCGTGAGGGGTGCGGCCAGCTCGGCGAAATGGTAAATGTACTCCCGCAGCCAGCTGCACAATCCCAGGAACTTCCGCACTTGTTTGCGGTTGGCGGGTGGCGGCGCGCTTTGTATTTGTTCCATGTAGAGTGGCGGGGCCTATTCCTAGCTAACGTGACGGTAAGGCCAAGGTATTCCAAGTCGGCTTTCCCGAAGTGGCACTTTTCTGGAGCGCACCGTAGGTCGTGGAGTTGTATTCTTTCGAATACCTGCCGAATACCTGTGGAAGAGGCCGGCGAGCGGTTGGGGCCATGAACCGCTGGAAGGTGTATTTTCGGGAAGAATCTTGTAAGGGGACCTGCCAGTACCCGCAGCGGAAGTCTAAGGAAGAGAAGATGGTGGCCGTACCGAGATTCCTCAGGGCCTCGTAGATTATGGACAAGGGAGCTGGTTCGTCGATTGTGAAGCTGTTGAGGCCTCGGTAGTGTCATAGTCATCTTTCTTCTTCACAATCTCGGCGAGCAGTTGTCGGAACCGCTCGGCTCTATAGTGCCCTGGGCCAACATCTCCTCGAGCTGGTGCAAGATTTTTCCTTTCCTCACTGCAGCGATACGGGGCGATGCGGAAGGGACGCTCTTCTTGTAGCCGTATCGTATGACATACGCTGCGTCTGGATGATGGCTGAGGGACGTCCTGGAGCAAGCGGTAGACGGTCGGCGCGTTGACGCCCGAAAAATCGCGGTCGATCTCTTCCATCGGGGAAGGGGGCACTTGTGTATACCTAGTTACTCTCAGAAGATCATAGTGCGCTTCGTCGTCCCGAGAAGCACCCATTTTGGTATGAAGTCACTGTGCACCTGGTGCTGACTTAGCCACGGCGCGCCGAGGATAACCTCGTGGCTCTGGCCTTACACCGTAGAAACAGTCGGTCAGAGGCTGGTCCATGAGCCGCAGGGTGAGATGCTGGATCCCGTTAATTTGCTCAGAGGCTTTTCCGATTGCCAAAATAATCGTATCTGAGCAAGGCTCGACGGGGTCCGTCACTACCTCGCGGCGTACGAAGTTCTCGCTAACTCCGGTGTCGACGAGGGCGGTGTACCAACGACCGTTCTGACAGGGCAGTGTCGGCAGCGCAAAGCTCTTGAATACAGCGTCCAAGTCGTGGTGGTAGGCGGTGCCGTAGGGTTGTGGCGTCAGCGTCGGCCGGCGTCTGGCGGCAGCGATTCGTCGTTCTTTCTCTGGGTGCGGCAGTATTCTTTCGCCTAGCGTCCTGTTCGTGGGATCTGACTAATGTTGTTTCTGTAGGCGGTGTATACGGCAGCTATGAGATTTAATGGTAGCTACTAGAGGTAATGGTAGTTTCGGAAGCTAATGGTATCTACGGGAGTTAATGGTAGCTACGAGCTAATGGTAGCTACTAAAGCTAAGGGTGGCTGTAGGAGCTAGAGATAGCTGTGGAGTTAGCGAGAAGCCGCAGTGTTCTGACTTTTAACCGTTTTTTTTTTTTGTTTAGATTATACTCGAGGAGGGGAGATAAGAATTGCGGGGAGAAATTGGATGACTGGGGAGTGTGTATATAGTTTCTCTTTTCAGAGAACAAATAGTAAGGAAGATCTCATGGGGTGTAGTGTGTCTGAATTCGGAATTTATGGGAACCAAGTTTTGGGAGACGGCTTTGGTACGCTCATGAAGGTTGACGAGGTCCACTGGACTAGGTAGTGGGGAACACTGGAGGCATAAAGGGTCTACCAAAATTGCAGCTTTTTCTTCGTCTGAAGAGTAAGTGGAGCCGTTCTGTTTTAGTGGCGGAAGATGGGGAGCTCTGTTATGAAAGGAACGGATCACTTTCTAAGTGCATCGGGTGTGTGTTTCTGCCTGAGCGATATAATCATTGAAGAATGCGCTGCGGCATTCGGTGAGACAGGTTTTTAGTTCTTGTTGGAGGACGTTTAGTTCTGCACGCTATGCTGGGTCGCGGTGTCTATTCCACAGACGTCGGGCCTTGCTTTTCCTCTTAAGGAAGTCAAGAATGTCTGCGGGGAGGGTATTGTCTGGGGCGGTGGATGGGCGGGAGGTCGTGGAGCGCTCGATGGCGCTGATAATCTCGTTTGAAAGGAGATTTACCGCTTCATCGAGTTCCTCTATTGTGCGAATTTGAATGCACTTAAAAAAAGATGACTCAAGAATGTACCGTAGATGTAGTCAGTCTAACGAAGGTGTCAGCGTTGGAAGGTTGTAAGTTGGGCGGCCGATTTCTATTTAAACAGGAAGGTGATCTGAGCTTAGATCGTTAAGAACTGTAGGGTCGGCGGAGAGGTTAACGTTCCTTGTGAGGAAAACGTCTAGAATATCTGGAAGGTGATTGTGACAATCCGGTAGTGCGCTGGATCTGGGGGGGATTTAATTGTGAAATCGAGGTCAGGAGAGTTGGCAGAAAGGAAAATGCCTTTTCTATTATTATATTGGCAGCCCCAAGAAACGTGCTTGGCATTGAGATCGCCTGCGACGATGGTCGAAACGTTTAGTGGGAGTAGAAGGGGGAGGTTTGGAAAATCCCCTTCGTCTGGGTGGGAGTATAATGAGATAATTCTGGCGGGGCCGGAAGTTGAAATGATTTCAATGTCAAAGAGATAGGCTTGTGTTTGATAGAAGCCCTAACGAGAATGGCTGCACCTGTAGGCCGTGAAGTTTGGGACAAAAAGCTTGATTTTTTGAGATAAGAAAGTTTCGTTGATGCATCCAACACCGATTAACTTTTCCTCGAGTAGGTGCTCCAGTTGAGTCACTTTACCTCTAATGCCATGGGCATTCCAGGTAACTTATCGAAGATTATTTGGTTGTGTTGTGTTAGAGATTCGTGGGTGGTTGGAGGGCGGCGACTAAACTGGCTACCATTGTCTGTGCGATAGCCTGGATTTTGTCCTGAAGCGGCGGAGTTGCATCTGATGTTATAGCGGCTCTTGGGGTTGGGTTGAGCTTACGAGTGGGGGGTGGGGGGGCTGCCCTTACGATTGGTGGCCTTTTTTCTGGCGTCGAATTTTTAATCATTTTTTTTTTGTTTTCGTGGAAAAGGGGAAATCTTCAAAAGACACCCAGGTATCCCTACAACTGCGTAGTGTCGGATTCCCGAGGAAGATGTCCTCGGACCTACCGACTAAAGCCCCTCTACCTCAGGTCGTTCTAGGACCTATCGGTTCAGGTCCTCTTCAGCCGTCTGTTTTGTGTGTTAGGTGATTGTGTATTTAGTTGTCGTTAGTGTGCATGTGTGTGCGTGTGTGTATGTGTGTATGTATGTGTGTGTGATTGTGTGTTATTTGAGAGGGGTGGATAGGTTTTCTAGGTATTCGAGTAATTCGTCAGAAAGGTCGGGAGCGATTGCCAATAGTTTGGCAGGGGAAAGGGGATTTTGTTTTTGGGTTTGCCTGTGATTCTTCCAGGTTTATGGGATAAGGTTGTTATTGTGATGGGATTTTCGTTGTCGATGGCTCGTTTTGTGAATTTGGTTTGTAGGATGTTGATGCGTGAGGGAATTGGTGTAATTTTGATGTTGTCGTATAAGGTGTTGGAAGGAAAAAATCTGTCTAATCTCGCGATTTAACGTATAATGTGTCTTTCGGTATTAAGGATTCTATGTGTAAGTTCGGGTGTAGCTGTGGTTAGTGATGTTGCCCGCAAGTCTATCAGAGGTCTAACGAATGTCTTATATGTATGAAGAAGTGTGTCTGTGTTACATGCTTTTATACGACCGTTTATAAATGAAATTAAATTAGCGCGCATTCATACTCTGTCGAGTGTGTTATTAATGTCTGTGTGTGGATTCAATGTATGTGTTGTGTGTGAGTGATGCCTAAGTATTTTATTTCTTTCTGAAGTGTCAGTGGTGTATTTAGTAAATTAACATTGATGTCGTCCGTAGAAAGGTTTTTTTTGGTGATTAGGTTGGGATGTCTGAATAGTATCGGTTGTGTTTTGTTTGTATTAGGTTTTATAAGCCATTTTCTGAGCCGTAGTTCAAGTTGACTGATTGTTGGTTTATTTTCAAATACTGGCTAAACTTATTGAATTATTGAGAGGTTGTGGGATGTCTTAACAATATATGTTATTAAAAACGTACGAGAGAGTGTGTTCTTTACTTTGATTCTAGATGGTCTATTCGTTAAAAAGGAGTGGATTAGTTTTACAAAGAAGGGAGGAAGATTAATTTGGAGTAGCTTTGAAAGTAGCCGGTTGTGCCATACCGTGTCGAAAGCTCTTTCGAAGTCGAGCGCTATTGCAAGGGTGGTTATGTCATCCTGTATGATTTCGCGTGTAACATTATTTTCATCACGTTGTGCAGTGTATAATGTGTTTATCACGTATCGATCAATCTCCACGGCGCGCCGTGTATCGCGTCGTGATCTGGGCCTGTGTAGGTGACATGTATATTTTTTACTTGAATTTTTACCACAATTCCGAATCGTTGTGGTAGTCTAGCTTCGAACAAGTATCGTGCCATCGGGTCTCGTGATGTTTGTTTGTTTTTAATCGGACTAGCGCGTTTAATTTGTTCCATTCAGTTTTAACAAGTGGGTCGCGGGTTCTCAAAAAAAGTCTGTATAGCTCGTGTTTACGTTGAATCAATTGAATTATCTCTCGCGAAAGAGGTTTTCTTCCTGCGCAGATTTTTTTGACTGGGGCTGTTTTATTGATCGCATTTAGAACACATGTGTTGTATCTGTTTATCGCGGTGTCATTGTCTTGTTGATTGCTAATGACGGGGGGGAGTAGATTTTCGTTGGTTATATGTTCGCGATGGTGGTCGAAGTTTATATTCTTATAGTCGCGTATTTCCTTAAACGAAATGTGAGTAATTTTATGCGACCGGATGTTAAGTGTAGCGGAAAGGGGTAGGTGATCACTGGTAACCAGTGTACCTATTTCGCAGTTATCTGAAAAAAGGGGCGCGATTCTGTCGGTGCAGACGATGTGATCGGGAATCGATGAGCCTTGATGGCTAAGAAAAGTGAAATTGGAACTTCTGATGCGAAATAGGTTGAGGGATAGTAGCGCGTTTGCGAGTATCCGGCTGTTCGCGTTTGCTGTCGTGTTTCCGAATTTGCTGTGTCGCGCATTAAAGTCTTCTAATACTATGGCGCTTGGAATGGACGAGACGTAGGATAAGAATTCGACCGGCAGCCTGTTGGTGGAATTGTAGTACGAAAATATTGTAATATCGCCGGAGCGAAGGTGTAACGGGGCGACGCAACAGTCGAATTTATGGAATTGAGGTGGCAGGAGCAACCGGCTGGATGCGATTGAACTATGTATAGTTAGTGCTGTCCCTTTTTTATGAAATTGCTTGTCGTTTCTATAAATATTTCATTGCGGTACTTGGTACCGTTCGTTTTGAGTTGACAGCGTTTCTTGTAGCCCGAGAATGTGTATGCAGTCGGTGGTTAATGTGTGGATTACATTGTCCTTTTTTCATTTCCAGCCGTTGGTGTTAGTTGTGGACACTTTAAGGTCTGCGAATTTTAGCCATCGATGGGTAGGTGAATAGTTTTATGAATAGGAAATTGTTTTAGTTGGAAGGTGTGTTATGGAGATGTGAACGTTGCTGCCTATGTACACGAGGATGTAGGGATGAAAGGCAGAGGTAGGTAAAACGGATAGTATCTTTGACTTTAGTGAATCGTTTGGAATCGGGAGAGTCAGTGATGACCGATGATTCGTCTTCAGACATTTCATCGACGGGAGGGTCAACACACTTGATAGGAGCGATTTTGGATGGTGTTAGGGATTTTTATGAGGGTCATTTTGGGCATTTTGAATCGAATGATAGATGCTTGTCCTTGCAGTTAGAGCAGGACAGAGAGGATGTGCTGGAGGAAATGAACGCTTTCCGCCGCAGCGATAGCAAAGCGGCTCTTTTTGGACGCAGGAAGCGGTGTTATGCCCGAAAGCGAAACATTTTCGGCATTGAAGGGGCTGAGGACCAGAGAATTGAGAAGCTTCCCATCTGTATGTTTCTGAAAACATTTTGAAGCCTTTTGATAGGAGTGTATCGATGGCCTTTTGACAGTTCGTAATAACACGAAACAGGAAGGTGTCCTGCCCAGTTTGCCAGGACTTAATACGCCAGGCGTTTTTGGCATCGATATTTTGTTCGTGGAGAGTGGAAAGGACGTCGGTAGGGGATATGTTCATGTCTACAGAGCGGACGACGCAGGAGAAAGTGGGTTTGTGGTTGCGAGGATATTTGGTTCGATGTGCTTTTTTAGGTTGTTAGAGAGTAGGGATTTCAGAGGAGAAAGCTTTTTTATAATCTCAGGATCCTTCGAGGTGACCCTGGCTATGTTGCGCCGGTATACGATGAGGGAGAGGAATATGAGGTCGGGATGCTTCTAAGGGGTTTCTATAGGTCTTTTTGATTGCAATACTTTGTTATTAGACAGGGTTGCATCGAAAGTCGGTGGAGGCGTATTGAGGTTCGGGAATGCCGGGAGCTAGGTGAAGAGAAGGAAGAGGAAGAGGAGTAGGAGTGACTACGCCGGCAATTCACAACTTTGAAACGCTGGTCTTCAACCTGTGCGCCTGGTCTTTTAGAAGCGGTAGGTGTTGCCATCTTCTATTAGGAAATAAGTAAAATCGTGGGTAGTCTATGTATTCTTCGGGTAGGTCTTAAGTGATCGCCAGAAGTGTGGCAGGAGGGAAGGGGAGCTTGTTCTTTGATTTTCGTGTTATTCGTTGGGGAGTGTGGGTTAGCGTTTTTGTTGATGTAGGGTTGTTATCGATAGCTCTTTTAGTGAATTTGGATTGTAGGTTATTGATTCGTGTAGGGATTGGGGTGGGATGTTGTTGTAAAGTGTGTCGAATGGAAAATGTAGGTCTAATCTCGTGACTTTGCGTAAAATACGTCGTTCGGTTGCGAGAATAGTGTGGGACAAGTTACGCGACGTTGTGGTAAGTGTAGCTGCCCTATAATCAATTAGCGGTCGAACGAAGGTTTTGTATGTATGAAGGAGTGTATCTGTTTTACAAGTTTTAATACGCCCGTTTATTAACGAAATTAGGTTAGCGCGTTTCCGTACTTTGTCCAATGTGTGTGTAATGTCTGCATGCGGGTTCATTGCATGTGTAAAGATGATTCCGAGATACTTTATTCCTTTTTGTAACGTAAGTTGAACATTTAATAGTTTGATATTAATATCGTCCGCGGTGAGAATGTGTCTGCGTTGTAAGTTGGGGTGACTGAATAGTATCAGTTGTGTTTTGTTAGAAATGTTGCTCGTCGGGAGAGGTTCGGAAATTTTTGGAGGTAGCAGCAGTGTCCATTTTCGATAAGAGTCGGTTATACAAGTGTTTAAGTGCCCGCGGGCGTGTGCGTGCGTATGTGTGCGTGCGTGTGCGTGCGTATGTGTGCGTTCGTGTGTTTGCGTGCGTGTGCGTGTACGTGTGTGCGTGTGTGTGTGTGTGTTTGTATAATAATGTTTGTGACGACTTGTGTGTGCACAGCGCTAATCTGTTACGACTTTTTTTACTGTGACGCCTTACATTCGGCTGTCACAGCAAAACTTAATATCTAACAACGAACTGAAGGGATATATATGCCCCGCTTAGAATATGGCACTTCGAAGCAGGCAACCTTGCTAACTTCAGAGAATCGCATACATACTGTTTGTAGTATTAAAGTTTTCAGAAATTTGTGTAAAGCGTCACATATAGGTGTTATTCATAAGTGCATAAAACCAATTTGTGACCATTGGAAGGTGGTGCCCTCTAGGATACACACATATAATTTTGTAAACTAATTTCATTCTATTCAAGTTATTCGGCGGTCAAATTCGGCGTTCATGATCTACTATTCTTATTCGGTGATGGTAAAGAAAATAAACGGTATTTTAGAAATAACGTATATACATAGAGTAACTTTATGAATAGTTTATAATAAGATTATCTAACTTTTTTTTTATCATACACTAAAAAAAATGTTTTTTTTGTTATAATGGCCCGAGAGGAGTTTTTCGACAAATGGTCAGATAATAATTTCTCAATTAAAATTTTTTTGGAACATTACCTTCAGGTACCACACCCACCCAAAAAAATGCTTTTTTGTAAAAATGGATAGAGTGACATACATTGTCAAATGATCAGAAAAGAATCTTCCGGTTAAAACAATTTTTTTGAAACATCCCCTTTAGGTACCCCATCCACCCACACAATTTTTTTTTGTAAAAATGGCCCCGAGTGGCTTCGTCAAATAGTCAAATAAAAATCTTTTAAAAATTTTGGTACATCCCCTTCAGGTTCCCCACCCATAAGAAAAAAAGCCTTTTTGTTCTAATGACCCGGGAGAAGTTTTACGTTAAATGGTCAGATAATAATTTTTCAATTAAAATTTTTTTGGATCATTACATTTAGGTGCCTCACCTACCCAAAAAGAATGCTTTTTTGTAAAAATGGACACTGACATACTGCGCGCCTGCGCAACAGTCGAGCTCAGGGAACTGTGGTGGAAGGAAGAAGCGGCTGGAAGCAATGGTGTTATGTATGAGTAGTGCTGTACCTCTTTTATGGAGCAGATTGTCGTTTCTGTAGATGTTGTAGTTGGTCACGTGATATCATTCTTTACGCGAAGATAGTGTATCTTGTAACGCGAGTACGTGTATTTTGTCAGTGAGTAATGTAGGAATGATGTTGTTCTTTTTACGTTTCCATCCGCACAAGTTCTCCGTCGAAATTTTCAGGTCTGAGAATTTTAATTAGCAGGGATGATGAGCTACCGATAAGGTTGGTAGAGAATGGGAATAGGTTTTGGGTGTCTAGTGGTGTGTAATCGATATTTGGACACAACACTTTTTGATTGAAGAATTGAGCGGCGTGTTGGGCTAGTACGTCTGGAGTTAGGGTGAAGGGAAGACAAACAGAAATATGTGAATCGAATCACGTCTTTGATTGTGGTGAAGGTTCAGGAGTGGAAGTCAGTTCGCGAGAAGATTCATCGTTGTTATCTGATAACTCTTTGGCAGGAGGGTCGACGCAATTTACCGGTGCAGTCTTTGAAGGAATGATGGTTTTGAGATCAGGTCGTTTAGGACATTTGCTGTTAAAGGCAATGTGTTTGACTTTACAGTTGATGCAAGAAGGAGAGGACGTGCACGTGGAAGGATTCTGCTTCAAACTGCAGCGGTAACAGAGCGGTTGAAGGTGGCAGGAGGAAGTGTTGTGGCCAAATGCGAAGTATTTGCCACACTGAAGCGGCAGAGGGCCGGGAGATTGCGATGGTTCGCAGCGATAGTTCCTAGAGAACATCGCGAAGTGTTCAGAAAGTAGGGTGTCGATAGATTTGAGGCAGTTAGAAATGATGCGGAACAGGAAGGTGTCTTGTCCGGTTTGCCTGGACTTAATGCGCCAGGCGTCTTTAGCTTCGATGTGTTGGTCCTTTAAAGCGGAAAGGATGTCTGCGTGGGAAATGTTTAGGTCGACTGAACGATAAACACAACAAATGGTGGTTTTTTGGTTACGTCAGTTGGTAGAAGGATTGGGAAAAACCCGTTTTTTCGATTAATCCTGTAGCCGTATTTGGATCTTTTCGGATAGTATGGATCGGATGTTAGGATCACGGGAAGTAACCACCGCCTTGTTCTGTCGGTAGACCGTTAAGGAAAGAAATAAAAGGGTTGGAAAGGTGCATAAGGGGGTGTGTGTGTTAAGTCACAGGGACATTGCGTACTCCGTCCCTACTAAACTGTAGGTTAGTGATAAAGTGTAAATCGCTTACCGCTTTCTCTGCTGGGATTCATTATCTGCTGCTGGTCACTTATCTGGAAGAAAGCTGAAGCTACCGAACAATTCTAGTCTGCTCGTTTGTCGTTTGCTGACTGCTGCTTTGTTGCTAGTTGGTTGTTGGTATAGGTTTCTGCTAGTCTGCTGTTTACGTCTGCTCGGTTCAAAGATTCGATGTGGTATAAGTATGTTGGTTTTCTTTTGTATCATTGGCTAGAGGGGAAACCTTCAAAAAGCACCTCGCAATTGGTTCTATATGCGTGGTAGTGTGAGATTTGTACTCACTAAATCCCCTCGTTCTTCAAATTCAAGTTCTTGTACTTCTCCTTGCAATCTGAAACAGATACTTTTACTTGTGTTGAGAAAAGAAATCATAACTTACAACCATTGCTTGTCTGTATAGGAGACAAGTGTGCCATATGGTTCTGGACATCTGGAACATGATAATAGTGTTATGAGTACATTACGCATATGCATCTTAATAAACTAAATGGTATACGCGACTGGTTACAGTCAATATATAAGATAAATAAATATATATAATCTATAAATCATTTATGTCATATAACAAATAACAATAATAATAAATAAAATGTAGATCTATACATCAATATCGTAAATAGCTATTAGTGAAATAACAAGAAATGGTTAGTACGTGTCTTGTCGAGCAACGAACTGAATATATCGGTTAAAATATTTAAATTAATTTATCATAACCATTTTGGGCCGTTACTGCTTGTAGGGCACGTGCTCGTGTAACTCACCATTTTGCGTACCAGCGCGTTCTGGTGGGCTTGGCGGGTTACGAAGATCTTGGTTGCTGTCTCTTGGAGTAGGTCCTTTACTCACGGTACTTTTATGTCCTGGTGTAGCCTTCGTTGTCCTCGGTCGTGGTCAGGTGAGCTCGGGAAATCTCGGACATCCTCGATAGGTCGCTGGGTGGGCTCCAGTGCAGTTAGCACACGGTGCCGGTTGCTCCCTTGGCTTTGCGCAGTCCTTGGTCAGGTGACCTTCATCGCACTTCACACAACGTGGCTTAGCCATGAAGCGGAACTGTGCACGGCCGAATCGTTGGCAGCGGTGGCACTGTCCGATCGTAGTCCGTTGTCGTGGCGAATCGACTGTACCTTTAAGATGTTCTTGGCTTTACTGTCTTTCGACACTGTCACTAAGACCAGCAGTATCTGGGTCTTTGTCTTCGCTGATGTCATCCACACGACGTTTCGGGCTGGAGCCCCTTCTTCATGTCGTCCTTTACCTCAGACGTCGAGATGTCGACTGGAATGCCGCGTATGGCCACCTTCAGCGGCTTTTCTTCCTGCAATAGAAAGGAATGGTACTCAACTTTTTGTTCGTCCAATAAATTGATGATACCTCGGTAGCCCTTCACATCAGCTGGTTATGTGCTGATGCCTGTCACCATGTTCCTCGCCTTGGTGAAGTTCAGGTTTCTTGATTGCATCTGATTACACAGCCTGGTCCACTTTCCTGTTTGTCTGACGATGATCGGCGGAACCCTGGTTTCCTTTGGTGCCTGTCTGGTAGGCGAATGTTCCGCTTCGCTATCCGAAAGGCCCAAGTCCGACGGCATTGGGTCGTAGAAATTTTTCGTCTCATTCGGTGGCGGCGTTTTTACTCTCAAATCTGTTACACTCTAGCGCCTCGAGGGTAAACGGAACTCGGTTTCGGCCGTCCCAGCGGAAGGGGTTCACGAGCTGCAAGCAGCCGCTTCGTCCATCGCTGTTTTGCTTCCTCCGGTGTTGTCGTCCGTTTCTCCTATACGATTTGTAAAATTAGTCTTAATAAGACTGAAAAGCTATCCAGCTATTAGCTACGCTCTCATTCTGAAGTTCTTCTCTTTGTGGTTTCTGCTCGATGCGTCCGCTCAGGTCGAAGATATATAGATATAAAAATCTGTAATACATATAACAATTTGTTAATAAATATCAACAATAACGAAATGGTTAGTATATATATTTACATACTACAACGTGTTAGAATGGGTAGGATGTTAGTTCATTACCATTTTTGGTCGCTTGTGCTTCCAGGGCACGTGCTCGTTGTAGCTTACCATTTCGCGTACCAGCGCGTTCTGGTGGGCTTGGCAGGTTGCAAACGCTTTCGTTGCCATCTCTGACAGGACGTCGGTTTTCCACGAGATCGGACGGCCGAAGAGGGTGATGCTACGGTTCGGTGTATGTCGTTGCTTGGTGAAGAAAATAGCGCAGCTCTTTTTCCGTGTTAACCGCTATTAGTTATTTCTAGCACAAGTCCTCTAATTGAAGACAATTAGTTACCACATAGGGAACAATCGACTTAGCCATAATTGCGGTGTCGTCGGTGTGCAGGGCAAGCGTCCTTCGACGTCGGTATGTCTGCTGTGTAGAGGGAGTACAGTAGTGACGATAGCGGCGAACCTTGTGGAGTTCCGGCCTCCATGGTGCGGTAACTAGAGCGGACGTTCCCCAGTTTCACTGTGAAACTGCGATCCCGGAGAAACGATGCTATAGTGTTCACGAGAGCTGGGTGGAAACCTGCACAAAAGAGTTTATAAATTATACCGTTGTGCCATACCTTGTCAAAGGCCTTGGAAACGTCGAGAAAATTAGCCCCTGTTGCTTCCGGTTGTAGCCGGATGTAGCGTACTCGACCCCTAGTAATACTTGCTGCACAGTTGAATGTTCGGCCCGGAAGTCAAACTGTTCGTCCGGCAGCGAATTCAATCGGGAGACCTCGTCGAGTAATCTGGCTAGCAGTACTTGTTCTGCGATTTTCCCCAGGACTACAAGGAGAGTAATTGGTCTGTAATTCTGGGAAAAAGTTGGCGACTTCCCTGGTTTCTGTAACACAACTACGTCTGCGGTTTTTCATTGCGGTGGAAAGTACCTTAGACGTAGAAACGCATTAGTGATATTGACGATTAACGTAATGGCTTTTTCCGTTAGAGCATTCAGGGCTCGCGCTGGTATCCCGTTGTGTCCGGGAGCTTTCCTGGCGTTGGTGGCGGCAAGAAGCTCCTTTATCTGCTTCGGGTTCGTTGGTTTGACGAAACCAACGTGCACTGCCGTCAATAGACTTCGAACGTTGTGGTCCACGTGGTCGATGTGGTCGTCGTCTACGTTGTCGTTGGGTCGAAAAGCGTTCTCCAGGCAGTCCGCGAACGCTTCCACCTTTCCTATCGGTGTATACACCATTCCGCGTTCGCCGTGTATTGGCAGGATGCTGCGAGGTCCATTCTTCAATTTGCGTGCAAACTTCCATAGGGAACCTGGAAACTGATCTACATTACTGAGCCTTAGCTGCCACGTTCGTCCTGGTGTTCTCGTAGAGCCTCCTTCACGGGTCCGTTTTTTATCCCTGATCAGTCCGGAAACTGTCGTGGGAATTCGAATCGGAACCCTAGCCGTTGTATGGATCTTCGTCGTTCGATCGAGAGACGACAGTACAGCTGTTGTTAGCGTGTCGGCTGCTTCCTCGATGTCCTGTCTAGTCCGTATTACCTTGATCTTCGGGCAATTTTCCTGAAGATGGTCGGTAAATGCAGGCAAGCAGATGGACTTCCTCTCGTATACAGTCTGTTTGCGTTCATCACCTATGGACAGAATAACGGGGTTGTGATCAGAGGAAAGCACACTTACCACTGCCTGAAGTGCTGGGCAACGTCCTTGAGGATGGCGATATCCTAAACGTCTGGTCGTTGCCTGTGGTTCGGCGGGCAATAGGTAGGGTCCTTCGGACCTACTACTATTACATTTCGTGCCTGTGCAGTACCTTACCGCTGGTGTTAGTCCTTCGACTATTCCAAGTTGGGTGCTTGGCGTTGAAGTGTCCTGCCGCTATTGTTGTTACATCGCTTGTGAAAAGGGAGTCCAGCTCCTCTTCCGACAGGTTCGGTCTCGGTGGTCTGTACACTGCTATCAGGCGTAGGATGCCTCTGGACGTCTCTACTTCTACGGCTGTGGTTTCCAGATGTTCCGGAGTTGCCACGGTAACGGGATAGTGCTTGAGCGAGAGCTTAACGTAGACGGCTGTACCTCCACCTGGCCTGTTCCCTCGGTCGGTGCGGTATAATGCGTAGTTGGGTAACTTTGCATTTATACCTTCCCGTAGGTGAGTTTCGCTTACGAGAACAACATCTATTGAAAGCCTTTCTAGCAGCTCTAGAAGCTCGAAACGTTTCTCCCGAATACCATTGGCGTTCCAGAAGAGAACCTGTAAAGAGCACGCAATTGTATTTTGTCTACCCATTAACTTACCTGGCAGAGTGACACTATATCTTGTGCACATCCCAGTAGGCGAACCAGGATATCAGAGGTTTGAGTCGCTCCGGCGAGAGCGTTGGCGACCTTCTGGGCGACGGCTGCCACCTTTTGAAGGTCGAGTTTGGCCAACATCTGAAGGATGCTAGCCAGGTCGGACGTCGGTGGGGATGGGGCAGGGCTTGGAGAGGTCTCAAGTGTTGTCGTTGTTGTCGCTGGTCGCTGTACAGTCGGCTTCGACTTTCGCGCAGTAGCCCTGGCGAAGGTCAACCCCTGGTGGACGGCGTTGGCTGGTGGAGCCGGTGGAGAGGTTGGCTTCGTTGCGGTCGATGTCGGCTTTGTCGGGAGTCGGGGAAACTTCGGGCAACCTCGGTAGCTCGCTGGATGGGCACCATCGCAGTTTGCGTACTTGACTGGAAGTTCCCTTGCCTTCTTGTACTCCTTGGTGTGTTGGTTTTCTCCGCATTTGACGCAGCGAGCGGTTGCATTGCAGTTCTGCTGGGCGTGGCCAAATCGCTGGCAGCGGTGGCACTGTCCGACGGTAGACTTTTGGCGCGGGGCTTCCACTGTAACACGCAGAAAACATACTACCTTCAGTTGGTAAATATTCTTCGATACGCTGTCTTTGGGGAGAATGACCAGAACCAGCGGTATATGGACCTTGGTCTTGGTGCTCGTAAGTCGTACGACGTTTCGATGATGGAACCCTTGCTCCTTCAGGTCTTCGGCTACGTCGTCCGTTGATATGTCTGTTAGGATTCCTCTCAGTACCACTTTCAGGGGCTTCTGTTCCTGTAGAGTGTAGGTGTGGAACTACATCTTCATCTCCTCCAGGGTTCCCTTGATGCCCCTGTAGTCATCAATGTCTTCCGGTTGTATGCTGATCCCCTCAGCGACGTTCCTGGCGTTTGTGAAGTTCAGCTTTTGGCTGGAAAGCTGACGGCAGAGCTGAACCCACTTTGCCTTCTTCCTGATGACTATCGGTGGAACCTTGGTCTTCTTCGGCTCCGGCCGATCGCTGTTGGTTCTCGACTTTCGATTTCGAGAAACCGGCATCGAACTTTCAATTTCTCTATCGCTGCCTGACATTTCCATATCAGCTTCGAGGGGTCCAAATTGGTTTGAGGTCGGTGTTGCGTTTGGTGGTGGCGTCTTCACTTTCAGCTCCGACACTCTCTATCTCTTCGTCGGTAGGCGAAATCCTGTCGTTGTCGTCTCGGAGGTCGTCCGCGAGCTGCAAGCAGCCGCTTCCTCCATCGCTGTAGGCTCGCTAACTTCTCTTCCTTCCGTCGCTTCTTCTATGATTTTTAAAGACTAGTTGTGCTACGGCTTGGCTATACGCTGTTGCTGTCGCTTAAACTTCTACTGTTCTTCTTGCTGCTGGTCCCAGAAAGTCTGCTCTGCTCGAAGATCGGACGTAAAATACAGTATGTTGATGTCAGCTAGCTGTATTTATACGGTTTCGGCGTCGAATGATCTTGCGACAGGCCATCGATCAGGTTGGTTGCTCGATCGACGCGGTGTGCACCGGCCAGCGTGTGTTGGTGGGGTGCCGGCTGTTTAAGCAACTGCGGCATTCGTAGAAGACGTTTTGATATAAGTACGAAAAACATCTCATATCATTTGACGTGTAAAGACAACCAATTAGTTATATTCGTCTTTATTGGCTTACAAACAAATATAGTAAACGTTAAAAATGAAAATTCTTGTCAAATTAATCAATGTCAGCTTACTAGTTTGAAAGTACATTTACATTTGGTAATATGTCCTTATAGTAATTGAAACTTGCAGTTTGAGAAAATCTTTGTTTTATTATATTTCTTGATGTCCTAAATTCGTGTCATAGATTAGTCCTATTTTTTTTGTATCCGTCGGGAACAGTATACTTTTTTTTTGATAAAAGTGCGCTAAGTCCTTTTCTGTACCCCTGGTAATGTGTGTTAAAAATATCATTATAGTCGGTTGAGTAATTAAGGCATGAAGTCATAATATATAGACAAACTATTATTAGTTAAATTATTATTGATTTTTAACGGTTATTTAAATTTAATATCATTCATGTTAATCCTGTGAAACAATTATTTTCTTTATTTATATGTTCGTCATAATATTCTAACATGTTTTCTTCGTTTAAATAGGTCAAAACTCTTCAACTCTGCAATTAAGTAAAGATACTTTTGCCCGTAACACTTTTCACAAATGTTCACTTACGTCTAACTTATGCGCACACACACACACACACACACACGTCGCTTTAGGCATTCTCGAAAATAAGTAAGTCATTTACCTTTTCTTATCGTTGCTCCAAAGAAATTCGTCATGGTATATATCCTTTTGTGAGATGTCCTTTATAATATTGTTTTAATTTTTAGTTTTTATGAAAACAGTTTCTGAATCCTGAATTTTAGGTATTTGTCTGTTTTCGTTTGTTCCAACACGACTTTTTCCGATTTGTTTTTTTTTGTATAAAGCTCTTCGTAGAATTTCGTCCGTTTCTTATATTTTTATTATAGCTTTCATAAATTTTTTATCTAGTTTCGATACACAGCTGATCAATGTCAATGTTCGATCCGTATAAAATTTAAAAGACTTAATTTGCGTTGTGGTAAAGTTTTCTTTTTTTTTTCGGCGAAAAACCGCGTTACTAATAAGCTTCGTATTTGAGGAATGTAGCTTGTTTTTGTTATTATCTAATTCAGTATTGTTGTTGCTTTCGAGATTATTTGCGTGTTTTGATATTGTGTTAAATTCACTTAGGAAAATATGTTTATCTACTGTAGTGTTTGTTGATGGTCGTTTTCGCTTTGAACCGGAGATCGTTCCTTGTATTAGAGCCTGTAGTTTAATCGACCCCAGTCTGCTAAACTATTGTAAAAGGCATGATTTTATGACGGATTCAAACAAACGTCTCTTCGAATGCTTATTGCAGTTATCTTTAGCTTAACGGCGTAAATAAAACACAAAAAATTCAAACGAACACCTGAACATTATTTACCTATTGAATCAGTGAACGCAATGTAATCATAAGCACAAATTGATCAAAAGGAATGATCGAGCAAGTTTAAATAAGTCTATTAAAATAAAAACACATTTCAACAAAGAGTGCCAGGCTCAATCTTGGATTCAGTGGGGAAGGAGCTTGACAGAAAATAACTCAATCGCAATCAAGAATCCACAGCGGGAATGGTTGAGTTCACAAGAAAAAATAACTAAAATAATTAAATGTTGCAAAAGAAATCAAATAAATAACGACAACACCTTAGACGTCAAAAACTGACAGCATTTTAAACTGAAGAAGTACCTACAAAGCAGTTTTGGACATGTCGCTCATCCTTTGATATCATTCATTTCTTTGTCTGTTTTTCATAAATAGAGCCTCCCAATAAATTATGTGAACAACCACATTAAAACATAAAAATTGTAATCAAGTCAACATAAATCACAATCAGAAATCAAATGTACGTAAATAAGTACATGCCAAAATACACATAAATACATACTTATTATTAAAACGAATACAAAACATTCTGTGAATGTTCTTCCCCTGTTTAGTATTCAAATTTCTTAATCGAAGCAATCATCATCATCATAAGGTCGTCAGTCTTGAGACTGGTTGGACACGTACCTCCACTCTTTCCTATCCTGAGCTAAATTTCGCATTTCGCTAAAACTAGAACAGCCCACATCCTTAACTATTTGCGAACAGTAATCTAATCTAGGTCTACCTCTACCCCTCCTAACTCCTGTTTCTGCCTCTAATATGTCTCTGACTAGACCTTCATGCCTGAGAAGGTGTCCTACTAACCTATCTCGCCTATTTTTTATTGATTTCCATAGAGTCCTCTGTTCTATTCTTTGCAATACCTCTACATTTGTAACCTTTTCTACCCACGATATCCTCATCTGGCATCTTCCACATATGACGCCTTCTAACGTGATGGTTGAATAAAGTATTCACGACCGTTAAGTTATGTTTATCGCAAAATTCCTGTCCTGTCCTTTCACTAAACTTAACACGTCTTCTATGTCTGCATAAACTGCTTCTACGTCTTTATCACTGTAAGATGATTTAGGCATGTAGACCTGCACTAATACCGTTCTTACCGGCTTTGAGTTTAATTTAACCATAACTATCCTATCGCTTATTTGTAAATAATTTTCTACACTCTACTTACTTTCCTACGCATTACAATTCCTACCCCCGAATTACCTTCTACCTATCCTGTATGTATTACTCTAAGGTCCCCACTCCAGAAGTCTCCAGCTTCGAGCCAACGGATTTTACTAATACCAACTATATCTAATTCTAATCTGTCCATCTCTATTTTTAAGTTGTCTAGTTTTCCTACTTGCCTCATTGTTCTAACATTCCACGCTCCGATTCGTGGAACATTGCACCTATCCCTATTGCACTTATTGATGACATCCCCCGAGGTAGTCCCCGCCCGGACATCCAAATGAGGGACTAGTTTAGGTCCGGAGTGCTTTACCCCAGAGGACGCGATCATTTAATTTGTGTAGTATATTTTACTCGGGATCATAATGTGGTGGTTTCCCGTTGCCTTCCACATCGCAGTATTGTGCATCAGAGTGCCATACCGATCCTCGTGATCTCTGCCACCCTGAGTACTGAGAGAGCTGCTGCCCTCTTTCAGGGACTTGTCTTAGTCTGATTTCTCTTTAAAAACCCCTCCATTATGGTTGAACCTAGGTTCCGGCTCCCTAATTCATCGAAACTGGCAAGCCGATCCACCCACTCTAGTTTGTACAAGAGTTGCGTCAAGGTTCAAGTCCCGTCGGATCGAAGCAATACAGGGTTTAAAATTATTTTATTTAAGAAAGTATGGCTAACTTTTTGCCTAGGTTGTTGAATTTTTTCAAGGCTAGTCTTTTAAAGATAAAAATTGTAACACTGACGGATTCTGGTTAAATAATACATGCTCAAAGATCAACAACCATTAACAAAAGTTACTAAAACTTTGTATAGATAAAACTGTAAAAACTGACCAACATGACATTGTTTTGAAGGCTTTGTACGATTAGAATAATAAATAAATAATTAAATACCATGAGGTGACAGTTATACACAAGCACTTAAATAAAGAACATATGAATGTTCCCACGGTTGAAAATATTAGTTTATTGAACAAAGTTAATTCATACCAAATATTCACACACACATGTGAATATGGTAGTTCAATTAAAACGTACGATGTCAGAATGGCGTTTTTAAAACACTGTTTTAACACATTTATGTAGTTTGGTTTTCAGGAATCCTTGTTACACTTGATATTTTAACTATTACACACTAATGATGGCAAATGAAAAACTAGTATAAGTTACACCTATGCTTTATGTTTAATGAACTAGAAACTGTATGTGCTTACATACTAATTACAGGTGTTGTGACCGGTGGTATGATCCATAGGTAGGGGCAAAGGTCACCGGATGTAACTTCTACTCCCTTAAGACAAAAGACGTCCTAGTTTTTAAACGATTACAAGACACAGGGTTGGAGATGTCTTCAACTCTTTGAGTTCCTTGCCGGCTTCTTTATCCTTTTGGGGTTGATTTGAATTGAATAGTGCCACGAATGTGATAATTGTATGAGATGCGAAGGTCGACTGCTGTAGATGGACGTAGGTCTCTTTTTCTTCTGCACCAGTATTATTGTTTCTTCGAGGTTAGATTGTTTTAAAATTGTTAATTTTTCTTTAAGTGTGCCGTGAAGTTTTTCAAGTGGACTGATTGTGGTCGGGTTGCCTGTGTTTGCAATGTGCGAGTCGATGTGATAAGGTTTACAAAAATCTTTGAGATGGGGTTGAGAAATTCGGTTTCCATGTCAACTAATATTTTGCCATAATAGTTAACGAAATGTCTTAATTTACTGACCATGGTAATTCCATTTCTGTCTGTTATGTGATAAGCTTGCGCATATTTACTGAAATGGTCTAAAAATGTGAAAAATGTGTGGCGATATTGTCTTTGGCATTTTGGTTAAATTTTGTATATATTTTTTGTGTTCGTGTAATGTTAATGTTATTTATTTGATAATATAAATTGGTAAAAAGTGTGAGTACAATTGGCTTGTTTATGATTTACTAACCGAATAACTTGTTTTTAACAACATTCCACTGTTTATCAATACATATGCGATTACTATGGAGCTCAAACAAAAATTAGCAATTCTCAAAACAACAACATTATGGACTATCTACAGAACAAATAATTGATTAATCCTAAAACACAAGCATAGGCAACGAAAGAGCGCTTAGTAAACATGAAATCTCAACAGTTAAATTTGGTGTTTATGTATATATGCTTCTTTTATAGATAATCCTTTTCAATATGCTCAGGTAAACTTCCAAATTCTAGTTACTTGCTAATATGTACATTTTTACAACAACATTCCTACCTTTTGTTCTTTTATTACTATTCTATACTCTAAAGTAATTTCTTTTGTTCACATTTTTATACTTCACTAAACCTGTACTTTCCAATAATGCCTAATGGCATTTCAGTTTCACTTGCTAACCGCATGACATCTAACATTATTGCTCCTTCTTAATTACATTTTCATGATGTGTTACTTTGGTACATTTCGGTCTATGTCCTTTTGCTGTATTTCTAAGTAAAGACTATTTTAGATTTCACCACCCTTTGGTTGGTTCCCTACCTTAGTTTAGCCACTTCTAGATCCTCCCTTATTTTTCTTTCTAACAATTAACTCCTCCTTTTAAGTCTAATACTTAATCTTCAAGAGTACAATCAGTTCCTCTACAACACTACAACTACAAACTAGATCCGTAATTAACCAGTCAATCTGATAGAGTATTTTATGAAATTATATCGTTATAGATAATTGTGCGTTTTATTAAATAACACTTCTCACTAATAAACCCCAAAAATGTATTGTCTTCAATCGTAAATAAGTCCATTGCTTTTATTTCAAAGGGTTTTGATGTTACCATAGTTCCTTTGTTTAGTGGTTTATAAGGGTGTCGCTCATACTTAGATTTTAGGCATACGTCGCATTTCTTTAACTTGGGATAATAAAATTTTGTTCTAAAATGGAAATATTTCTCTTCGATACCATTATGATTAGTATCATGGCTGTTCGATATTGGTTCAAAGGCTTTTTCTCTATTATAGGCTGTTAAGTCCAGTAGGGTTTTCGTAAATGTAAGACTTTGTTTTATTAATTACTAATAGTGGTCAATGTTAATATGCAACATCAACATCAAGTTGAAATCACTTTTCGATTTTGAATCACTACAAATTTCTTCAAATTAATGAGGAATACATTTTTGTTGCTGTTGTCACCCCCCCGCCGGGAATCGAACCCGCGACCTTTGGCTTTACTCACCAATGCTCTGACCAACTAAGCTACGAGAGATAACTACAGCAACCACGACAAATCTAGCCTACTAGGTTAACGATCGTCGATTTTATTATTAACGTAATTATAAGTATATACTAGGTATATGAAACTTAAGACATTGTTTTATTAATTACTAATAATGGTCAATGTTAATATGCAAAATCAACTTGAAATCACTTTTCGATTTTGAACCACTACAAATTTCCTCAAATTAATGAGGAAAATTATTAATCTTATTATTATTTTAATATNGGCTTTATAAGTCAAGAAGGACACTATCAATGGACTTGCCTACCATTCGGTTTAAAAACAGCACCAGCAGCAATTTTTCAAAGAATTTTATCAAGTATACTAAGAAAAAATAATCTTAAGAATTTCACAGAAAATTACATAGATGGTATATTAATATTTTCAGAGAAGGTCATATCATACACATAAAGCAAGTTTTAGAAGCCGTAATAAAAAAAAGATTCAGATTAAAATTAAAAAAATGCACGTTCGCATCCAAATAAATTAAATATCTCGGACACATAATAGAAAATAACACAGTAAGACCAATTAAAGACAATTTAGTATCAATACACAATTTTCCAACTCCAAGAACGCAGAAGAACATTATATAATTTTTAGCTAAAATAAATTTTTATCACGAATATATACCGAAAATCTCAACAATACTAGATTTACTGTATAGATTGTTAAGAAAATACGTTAAATTTCATTTGTCTG
This sequence comes from Agrilus planipennis, assembly GCF_000699045.2. Lineage (NCBI taxonomy): Eukaryota > Metazoa > Arthropoda > Insecta > Coleoptera > Buprestidae > Agrilus > Agrilus planipennis. The sequence goes on from NW_020442409.1 coordinate 67,778, forward strand.
AAAATTGTGAAAAATCATTTATTAGAATAAAATAACTGCTGTGTAATCAACCAGTGCTAGAGATATTTGATAAAGACCTACGCATTAAAATATACACAGATGCTTCAATAAAAGTCATGGGTGCAATACTGAAACAGACACAACAAAATGAAAAAGAAAAGCCAGTAGCCTACTTTTTAAAAAAATTTTGTTTAGAATGTCTAGCAATTAAAGAAGCAGTAAACTATTGGCAATACTGATTGATTGGTAGAAGATCTAAAGTATACTCAGATCATAAACCTCTTTAAAACCTCAACATAAAAGCAGGAACAGTCGAAGAGTTAGGTGATCTAACATACTACCTATCTCAATTTGATTTCAAAGTTATATATATACCAGAGAAACTTAACATTAAAGCAGACAGTCTTAGTAGAAACCCCCTATTGGAATCAATAGATAGTAATCAAGAAGCATTAAAAGTAGTGAATACGATTAAAATTCAAGAAATAAAAAAAGATCAAGACCAAAATATTTCACTAAAAGAATTTAAGAAGAAAAAACAATAAATGAACATGGAATAATCAATAAACAAAGTAAAAATAAAAAGAAGACAGCATTATCAGAGAAATTGAGTATTAAATTAATAAGAAATACCCATACAGATTGGTATCAGATTGATGCTGTGTTATCTTCCGGGCTTTTTGGCCGTGGTCCGTGGAATCTTGCTTTTCCAGACGTTTCGTCGTTCTTTGCTGACGGCATCTTCAGAAACCTAAAAACCACGACAACGAGAACAACAGAATGACTGAGAAAGAAAAGATCACAACTTATCTTCCTTATACTCAAAATATCACGGACAGACTAGCTATTATTCTTGGAAAAAAGGGAATAAAAACAACATTTCTACCCACCCGCAAGATTCAAACTGAACTACGATCAGCAAAGGATCCACTAGATCCACTACTAACACCAGGAGTTTACCGTATACCCTGCGAATGTGGTAAAGACTACATTGTGATGACACAACGCAGCATATTGACAAGGAGAAAAGAACACGAAAGAGTCATCAGATTACTTCAACCCGAAAAATCAACTATCACACCATACAGTTCAAAGATACAACATTACTGGTTAGAACGCCGGGATTCTACAATCTATCTAGAAGGGAAGCTCTAGAAATTGGACAACATCCTAATATAAACAGAGATGATGGCTTACATATCAGCAAAGCTTGGAAACCGACATTGAAAAATAAACAATGTGCTACCAACCGAAGAGGACCGGATCAACATAAAAACAACATGGACGCAGTGAATCATAAAACCACTTACCGTGACGACTCCAGTTTAAGAAGGGTAACCCGTTCTCAAACAGCAGCAGTTACGACTCAGCACCTGCCCAGTCATCACTGAAGATGCCGTCAGCAAACAACGGCGAAACGTCTGAAAACGCAAGATTCCACGGACCACGGCCAAAAACCCCGCATGGATAGAGGCCGGCCGTGAAAGCCTAAGAACTGGTGTCATATTGGCATAAGACAAAAGATAAACAGAATATGCCCATATTATAATAATACCAGAATAAAAAAATAGGTAATAAAAATTCTCATAAGAATTTTCACGATGGGGGAGGGAGATGTAAAGAAAGTACTTTCATTTGAATTTGCCGCGCATCATGTATTACGCGCGCCCCTTAATTCACTCCCGCTAGATGGAACAACAGATAATAACTAAGAAAGGGATATAGATTACATCAGTGAATTAATAAACAGTTTTTTTAGAGTATTAAGAGTGTTAATTGAGTAAAGCAAAGGAGTGATAATAATAAACTTTAATTGTTGTTTCTTTTGGTTTACAGGTAACTTTGTAATTATTATAAATAGTGTAAATAATATCTAATAAAAAACTTTTGTTTTACAGAGAAACTAAACTATTATTATTATTATATTAAATTAACAACCTTGTGCACATATAAATAATGGGGTCATGTAACAGATAATTAATAATAACAGATAAAATTGTAGTAGGTCCTTTATCCATGGTACTTTTAAGTCCTAGTGTGGTGTCGCATTTGAAACGAACCCAGGAGCATTCGTGACAAGTCTCAACGCCTTGTGAGTTTATTCATGTGTGCCTTGGCAGCGCATGAAAACGCAGGTGCGGCGTACAACATAATAACCGATGTGTATAGCTGAAGTTTATTGTTGAGGCCAAATTTGCTCCTGCGATTCGTTAGAGGAAAAGAAGACACATCACTGCCGCTACAGGTTAAGTTTGACGCCAAGGGACATGAGTTGTTTTCCATAGGATCGGACGACTGAAGAGGGTGGCGCTTTCTACCGAAACTTGTCGTTTTGTAAAGAAACTAGCGCTGCACTTTTCTGGGTTCATCTCTATTCGCTAGCTTCTGAACCATTCCTCTAGTTCGTTGGCCGATTCTTCAAGTCTGTTGGTAATTACATGTGATGCTGTGGGAACACTCGGTGTAGCAATAAACAATTCAAATGTGTAATAATTAAAGTTCATCATTTCTGCCGACTTAGTAAAATCGCGGTACAGTGCGACTAACTAGGCCATAGACATTTACACACACATATGTAAACTGCTGAAACATCTATTGCCAATAAATAATTTTTGTATAAATGTTAAGGCAAGATATAGTGTGATTCATAAAGACATCTTTTGCTGACATTGCATTTGCAGCTTATAGTTTATAAAAGCCGTTCATAAAATAGAGAAGTTATTCTAACTTAAGACTAGACCTAGTATAGTTTGTACTTTGTATTAATAAACTTTTTTAAAAAGTCTTTGTTCCAATTTTGGATATTCGGGTCCGTTTAATTCGTAAGTTGAAAGAAAAAGTGCGAAAACAGACAATTTAAATACATCCCGTGTTTCGTGGCCCAATTGTGGACAGTCGAATACGGACAGTTTAAATAACATTCTGTGTTTCGTGACTTTTTGTGGACTGACGANATCCTAGCTATTCTAGTCGTGTTATGTCCTCTACAGATAGACTATATATTATTATCAATTAATTAGTAATATTTTATTTCACAACCCAATAATAAGAAATCCCAATATATTACACAAAGAATACCATAGAATCGAATTGCTTTTAACAGAAAGAACTCACTTCTGTTGTACTAGCAAACGGTTAATTTGAAAATTCGAAGAGTTGTTAAAATATAAATATGAAGCATTGCTCTGCACGTGTATTTAAACGAGTATATATATATATTACAGTTACTAACACTAACAAAACACTTAAACTACCTCTTATTTACATAAATCACACGGTATTTATAGGCTCGTCACTGTATTTGTAGCACTTGGTATATACTAAATGCGACTGTCATCAGAAGGTCTGTATACAGTGGAATTCGTTTGTTACGACTCGCCCTATATTGACCAACCGTTTAATATGAACTAATTGCAGTGTTAAGTTCGGTTTTCATATTAAATTCTCTATAGGAAAGTTTGAATATACTGACTCTGTTTAAAATGACATATCGTTTATTATGACCGATTCTCAAGAAATAATATCCGGCTATAGTGACCCAAATGGTTAATAATAACATTTTCGTTTCATTTTTCTGACCCTTCTTATGTATATTGGTATTACAATTCATCGTTCTTTTTCTTTTTCTGTTAATAAATACATACAATTTGTAGTTTTTCGCTCTATTAAACTAAATAACTAACCAAAATAAAAAATTGTTTANAATATTCATATCAATCCAAGAAGAAATGAAGCTATGGAACGAGGCAAATTTCAACAGGCAAAGCAATCTTCTTCCGAAAGCATCGCTAATTTTGTTGCGAGATTGAAGGAACTAGCATTTCATTGCAACTTTAAGGATTTGAACGACGCTCTAAGGGATCAATTGGTTTGTGGAGTAGCAGATCATGGCACATGGGTGGCGTTGTTCAATGAGGAGAAGCTGACTTTTGACAAGGCGCTCAACATTGCTACAACCAGGGAATCAGCACTTAGCAACGCAACACGCGCGAAGAAGACATTACATCCTACAGCGGAGTCAACCGTCAATCATGCAAATGTATGTAAACCTACTACCTTTTCTCGTACAAATGGTAATAGAAATTTTTCTAGAAAATTTAACAAAAACGAGATGCCTCAAATGATTAATAAAAATAATAGTAATAATAATGTATTTAAGAATAATGATAAGAATTATATTTGTTTTTGCTGTGGTAAAGTAAATAATCATTATGTAGAGAATTGTAGATTCAAAAACATTATTTGTAATTTTTGTAAAGGTAAAGGTCATTTGGAGAAAATGTGCTTCAAAAAATATAGCAAAGAAACAGTGATTAAAAATTGTTTATCAAATAATAATAATTATAAACCAAAAGATAAAAGTAATGTAAACTTATTACAAACTGAAGTAACTAAAAAAACTGAATACAATGAAGAATACGGTTTAGATTTTTGTCCTATAATTTCCGAGTCATTAACTGAAAATAAAGATGTATCGGTTTTTAATATTAAAGCTGATCCAATGTATGAATTTGTTGAAATTTTAGATAAAAATATTGAAATGGAAATCGACACTGGAGCTTATGTTAGTGTTATGTCAGAGAAAAATAAAGATAAGTGGTTTCCACATGAGAAATTATCTCCATGTGATTTGTACCTTACTAGTTTCAATAAATTACAATTATATCCAATAGGAATAATGAAGCATGTTCATGTTAAATTTCTTAATAAGGTAAAATATTTACATTTGTATATTTTAAAAGGTGAAGGTCCCACTTTAATGGGAAGACAATGGCTTAAAGAGTTTGATTCTTGGCCTTTAAAGCTAGATGAAAAGCAAAANAAAGAAGATTTGATCAGATTCATTGTTGAAAAGGATTCAAGTAAAGAATTAGAACGCATGATAAATTATTTGCGCGACAAATTAAATACTGACCCTAATTTAGAAATTCAAATCTCTACAACATACAAATATTCCGGTGATCCTTCAAAAAAACGAGATATTATCAAAATGCATCACGATCCACCTGCTTTTGGACACAAGGGAATAACTGAAACTCTAAACAAAATACAAGAATACTTTACCTGGCACAAAATTAAAGATGATGTAACTAATTATATAAACTCTTGTTTGGAATGTCAAAGTAATAAAACAATTAGACGTAGTTTCGAAGCTCCTTTAACAATTACCGAAACCCCGATATATCCTTTTGAAAGAATCGATTTAGATACTGCCGAAATTTATTTCTCACCTTCAAAAAAAGAATATGTTTTAGTAATACAAGATCGATTAACTAAATTCCTCAAAACTTATATAATCAAAGACAAAACTGCAGAAACGATTAAAAGTAAATTATTAAATTTCATCGCAACTTTTGGCCTACCTAAACGAGTACATACTGATCATGGCGGAGAATTTGTTAATAAATTATTAGAAAAATTAACATTTGAGTTAGGAATTCAACATACAAAATCGATAGGTTACCATCCCAAAACTAACGGTATGGTAGAGAGAGTAATCAGTACACTTAAAGATACAATTTCGACTTATTCGACAAAAAAAAAAAATAAATTAGGCCCTAAAGCATTATTAGATTCAGCAACATTTGCGTATAATACGTCAACCCATTATGCGACGAAATTGACCCCTTTTGAACTATTGTACGGATTTAAACATAGAAACCTCAATAGTCCCAAAGAAGACATGGTTAACGAAACGACAATTGAACAGTATGTTACAGACACTCAGTCAAAACAAAAAGAGCTTAGGAAATTGGCAGCATTTTCCCTCATTAAATCGACCCAGCGGCCAGATCACCTTTTCGAAACATTCAACAAGGCACTATATCAACACTACCCTCGGTCCACCAGTAGCATGTAAACCACGACGTTTAGCCCCGGACCGTTTCTCTGCAGCCAAGAGAGAATTTGAAACGTTGGTACAACTGGGTATCGCACGTCCCTCCTCCAGCCCCTGGGCATCGCCACTTAACATGGTCCCAAAGAAAGACGATGAATGGCGCCCATGCGGAGATTACCGTGCTCTCAACGCGAGAACAATCCCGGACAGATATCCTGTACGCAACATTGACGACTTCACACATGCACTAGCAAACAAGACAATTTTCTCTGCTATCGACCTAGTTCGAGCTTATAACCAAATTCCAGTTGCAGAAGAAGACATCCCAAAAACAGCAATTACAACACCGTTTGGTTTGTTTGAGTTTCTGTACATTTCCCAAGCTATATCCGGACAGGCTAAACCACATCGTTCCTCACTGGAAGGGGGGTCCTGTGGGAACACTCGGTATAGCAATAAACAATTCAAATGTGTAATAATTAAAGTTCATCATTTCTGCCGACTTAGTAAAATCGCGGTACAGTGCGACTAACTAGGCCATAGACATTTACACACACATATGTAAACTGCTGAAACATCTATTGCCAATAAATAATTTTTGTATAAATGTTAAGGCAAGATATAGTGTGATTCATAAAGACATCTTTTGCTGACATTGCATTTGCAGCTTATAGTTTATAAAAGCCGTTCATAAAATAGAGAAGTTATTCTAACTTAAGACTAGACCTAGTATAGTTTGTACTTTGTATTAATAAACTTTTTTAAAAAGTCTTTGTTCCAATTTTGGATATTCGGGTCCGTTTAATTCGTAAGTTGAAAGAAAAAGTGCGAAAACAGACAATTTAAATACATCCCGTGTTTCGTGGCCCAATTGTGGACAGTCGAATACGGACAGTTTAAATAACATTCTGTGTTTCGTGACTTTTTGTGGACTGACGANTTTTTGTATAAATAGCTTGTAAATAATTGAATAAATCAGTCTAACACCAGACTCACTTTAATTTGGATGCTGCAATAGTGTCAATCACCGGATGCTGTAATAGTGTCATAACAAATCATTGATGCAGAAATGTGTCCAACGCTATTATAAAATCGTTTCTTCTCAGAACCACAACTTTTGATAGACACATCTCTATACGACTTCGGAGTGACTACAATGCTATAGACTTAGTCATTATAACGGTGTCACTGGCGTACAGCATAAGGCCTGTGCCTCTTGCCTTAGGTGTATCGGCGGTGTAGAGAGCAAACAGGAGCGGCGATAACAGTGAGCGTAGTAGACGGGCTAGGACATCCGTTATGCCGTTTACGCCGGCTGGGGCGTTAGCGACCTTCTGGGCGTCAGTCGCCACCTTCTGAAGGTCAGAATGTCGGTCTGAGCGGCTGGGGTGAAACCAGGTCTGTCTGGTAAGCGATCGGTGTGGCTGACGTAATAGCTGTAGTTGACTTTGGCGCAGTTATGGCGTCATCTTGGTTCGAACTGGGGAAGCTCGGGGAACGTCGGGCAGCCGCGATTGCTCGCCGGAAGGACTCCTTGACAGTTTGCGCACTGCCAGTTGGTTCTTCGGCTTTACGCAGACAGCGGTGTGGTTCGTCTGACAGCACTTAACACAGCGGAGAGTTGCCGTGCAGTTCTTTTGAGTATGGCCGAAACGTTGGCATCAGTGGTACTGGCCGATTGTCGTCCACTGTCGTGGAGTTTCAACTGAAATCTTAAGAAAGCAAACCGTTGTTATCTTAAAAATCTCCTTATTGTACTGTCTTTCGACAGGATCACCAAGACGAAAGGGATTAGAGCCTTCGTCTTCGCGCTCGCCATCCCATCGACGTTTTTGACCTTAAAGCCCGTCCCCTTTAGGTCCTCCGTGATGTCTGCGGTCGGGATGTCAGCCGGAAGTACTACCTTCAACGGTTTCTCCTCTTGTAGCATGTAGGTATGGTGTTCAATGGTTTCCTACTTCAGCAGTTGCAGAATGCCTCGGTAGTCCTTGATTGTCTCCGGATGGACGCTTATTCCGTCTGCATTATTCCTGGCTTTGAGAAATTTTAAGTTGTGCGTTGTGAAAAAGCTTCCAAGGGCTGTCCATCGATGCTTTTCCTGGATTACAATCGGCGGGATGCACTGGAGTTTTGGCATCGACAATTGGTTTTTCGAAGCCGAAATTTCGATTTCGCTACTTAACCTTGACACTTCAACGTCAACTGGTAGGCCGTTGAACAAGTTGCTGGTCGGTGTCAGTAGTGGAGTTTTTACGCAAATATTCGTAACTCGAAGTTTCTTCGAAGGGTGCTGGAAAGTTCCCACCTCGCCTGAAGTAAGCGAACTGCGAGAAGCCGCTTCCCCCGTCTCCGTGCTAATTTTGGTTTGTACTTTTAACAAAGACTGTTTTTTGCTACCAGCTTGGTAGATAGCAAGTTATCTGTGACTGTGTTTTTTCTCGCTGCTGCTGGACAGGTCCGTTCGGGTCAAAGATGAAACGAAGAGAAAAAGAAGAAAGTTGTATGTTTTTTTTTTGATGTCATTGGTTAGAGGGAATCCTTTAAAAGGCACCTCTCAATGCGTTCTATTTGCGTGATAGTGTGAGATCTCTACTCAATAAAGCCCCTCGTTCCAGTGCTTATACTTGTCCTAGAAATCTGATAAAGATAGAGGGGACAGAGGAGTCATATCGTTCTGGATACCTAAAACTGGAAATGTGTTATACATGTTGTAGTATATCGTTGTTAGCGCGCACGCTGTACGAGTGAGTGTGTACTTAAACCCATCCTAGCTATTCTAGTCGTGTTATGTCCTCTACAGATAGACTATATATTATTAATCAATTAATTAGTAATATTTTATTTCACAACCCAATAATAAGAAATCCCAATATATTACAATTTGGCGACGAGGATTAACGGTTAAGTGATGTGTGCAAGAAAAGCATTAAACAACAGCAGTGAAAACGTGATTTGATTTTGAAGTTATCTTGTAAAAGGCGGATAACAATTCAAGGATTTTTGATGTCCGAAGAGGAAAATCAGTTAAAACCGCATGGTTGGATATATAGTGCGAAAAAGTCGCAGCTAGTAACATTTTTATGTGATTATCCAGTTAAAGAAATTGTTGAACTTGTGAGTATTGATGATTTAAGGAAAATAATTGTGAAGATCTGCAAATCGAAAGAATTCAGCACAAAGCAGATACTACAAAGTGCAATAGAAGATTCAGAAAGTCAGAATATTGAGCGGGAAATAGGCTACAAGGAAACAGATTTTAGTGATTTAGATTCATTATCATCGGAAGAAATGGAAGGTGATAATTGGACTTTCAATCCAAAGAAAGAGGATTGGGAAGCCTATGTAGAGAGATTAGAATTGTATCTCGAAATGAAGGATGTCACAAACGACAAGAAAAAGGTTGCACATTTATTAACTAAAGTTGGTATGGATATGTATAAAAGAATTCGTGACTTATGTGCTCCTGATAAACCTAAAGACAAGACTTTTCAAGAATTAGTTGAATTAGTGGATATTCATATCAATCCAAGAAGAAATGAAGCTATGGAACGATGCAAATTTCAACAGGCAAAGCAATCTTCTTCCGAAAGCATCGCTAATTTTGTTGCGAGATTGAAGGAATTAGCACTTCATTGTAACTTTAAGGATTTGAACGACGCTCTAAGGGATCAATTAGTTTGTGGAGTAGCAGATCATGGCACACGGGTGGCGTTGTTCAGCGAAGAGAAGCTGACTTTTGACAAGGCGCTCAACATTGCTACAACCAGGGAATCAGCACTTAGCAACGCAACACGCGCGGAGAAGACATTACATCCTACAGCGGAGTCAACCGTCAATCATGCAAATGTATGTAAACCTACTACCTTTTCTCGTACAAATGGTAATAGAAATTTTTCTAGAAAATTTAACAAAAACGAGATGCCTCAAATGATTAATAAAAATAATAGTAATAATAATGTATTTAAGAATAATGATAAGAATTATATTTGTTTTTGCTGTGGTAAAGTAAATAATCATTATGTAGAGAATTGTAGATTAAAAAACATTATTTGTAATTTTTGTAAAGGTAAAGGTCATTTGGAGAAAATGTGCTTCAAAAAATATAGCAAAGAAACAGTGATTAAAAATTGTTTATCAAATAATAATAATTATAAACCAAAAGATAAAAGTAATGTAAACTTATTACAAACTGAAGTAACTAAAAAAACTGAATACAATGAAGAATACGGTTTAGATTTTTGTCCTATAATTTCCGAGTCATTAACTGAAAATAAAGATGTATCGGTTTTTAATATTAAAGCTGATCCAATGTATGAATTTGTTGAAATTTTAGATAAAAATATTGAAATGGAAATCGACACTGGAGCTTATGTTAGTGTTATGTCAGAGAAAAATAAAGATAAGTGGTTTCCACATGAGAAATTATCTCCATGTGATTTGTACCTTACTAGTTNTTTACATATGATATTGAGGTTGTAAAATCACAGGTGAATGGCAACTGTGACGCGCTTTCTAGACTACCTATAGCCGATAACACACCAGTATTCGAAACTGAATTTACAAGTATTAATTATATTCAAGAAGGGGTTCAAACATTAGATTTCAAACGTATAGCAAACGAAACTGCTAAAGATTTAAATTTACGTACTATTATTAAATATTTACAGCAAGGTTGGCCACAAAACACGAAACAATTGAATAATATTCAACGAAATTTCTATATTAAAAAATTAGAATTAACTATCGAGAATAATTGCTTATTGTGGGGTTTTAGAGTGGTAATTCCAGAGACGTTACAGAATGAAATTTTGTCTGAATTACACGCGTCACACATGGGAACAATTAAAATGAAACAGTTAGCACGTAATTATTTTTGGTGGCCTCATTTAGGAGATGACATTGAAACTCTCACAGGGTCTTGTAAAGTATGTTTAGAATCACGCGCAGAAACGCCAAAAATCGCGCTTACACCCTGGCTTTGGCCTAGCAAGCCATGGAGTCGAATCCATATAGATTTTCTGGGTCCTTTTCATGGATGTATGTTTTTAATAGTTCTGGACGCACATTCTAAGTGGCCAGAAATTTTTAATATGAAAAAAAATACTCAATCAGAGAATTTAATTAAAATCTTCAAAAGTATTTTCAGTAGATTTGGTTTACCAAATCAGCAGGTTTATTGCCGCATATTTATTTATTTTTGCTTAATGCACGGATACGTAAATTTCATTAGTAAATAGTTCCTTGTTTGGTCACGGCGCGCGGTGAGATCGAAGTTCTCCCACCACCTACCTCTCACACAGCGAACAAGGTGTTGGAAGGAAAAGATCTATCTAATCTCGCGATTTTATGTAAAATGCGTCTTTCGGTAGTAAGGATACTATGGTCTTGGATACTTTACACATCCTGGCTTGGCCGTGCAGTATAACTGCCCATGACCGAATCGTTGGTAGCGGTGGCACTGCCCGATGGTGGTCCGTTGATGTGGCGATTAAACTGTAACATTAGGAAAACATACCGTTGTTACCTTAAAGATGTCCTTTGCTTTACTGTCTTTCGACAGTATCACTAAGACTAGCGGGATCAGGGCCTTCGTCCTTAGTGACGTCATCTGGGCGACGTTTCGGACTGGGAGCCCCTTCTTCTTCAGACGGCGAGATGTCAACCGGAATGCCGCGTATAACCACCTTCAGCGGCTTTTGCTGCTGCAACAGAAAGGAATGGTATTCGTCCAATAAATGTATGATACCACGGTAGTTCTTTATATCAGCTGGTTGTCTACTGATGCCTGTCGCCATGTTTCTTGCCTTGGTGATGTTGAGGTTTCTTGTTTTCACCTGGTTACACAGGCCGATCCACTTGCCTGTGTGTCTAACAATGATTGACGGAACCCTGGTCTTCTTTGGTGCCAGTTTGGTAGGAGAATGCTTAATTTCGTTGTCCGATAAATCCATGTTCGATGGCAATGGGTTATAGGAATTCTTGGTTTCTGTCGATGACGGCGTATTCACCCTCAACTGGGTTACCCTCTGACGCTTCGAAGGTAACCGGAACACATTTTCCGCCGTCCCAGCGGAAGGGGTTCGTGAGCTGCAAGCAGCCGCTTTGTCCATCACTGTTTGGTTTCCTTCGGTGTTGTCGCCCGTCCGTTGTTTATTTTCGATTTATAAAATTGGTCTTGAATAAGATTGAAAAGATATCAAGCTGTTAGCTACGCTCTCTTTGTGAAGTTCTTCTCATTCTGGTGTCTGCTCGATGCGCCCGCTCAGGTTGAAGATCAGTGGAAGAATGTAAGTGTCGGTTTGTTTTTTTTTATTAGGGGAAATCTTCAATTAAGGTCCTCTTCAGCAACGCGCACGCGCAAATGTGTGTATGTGTGTGTGTGTGTGTATGTGTGTGTGTGTGTGTCTATGTATGTGTGTGTGTGTGTGTGTGTCTATGTATGTGTGTGTAAGTGTATGTGTACTTGTGTGGTTATTTTAGGGAGTTGGGTAGGTTATCGTATACCTATATGAGGTATTCGTCTGGGAGGTCGGGAGTAGTTGCCAATAATTTGGCAGGGGGAAGGGAATTTTGTTTTTTTTTTTTGTTTTTGTGTGATGCTTCGGAGTATGTGGGATAGGGTTTTTGTCTATAAGAAGTCATATAAATGTTTTGTATGTGTGGAGAGGTGTTTTTGTATTATACGTCTTTATTCGACCGTTTATTAGAGAAATTAAGTTAGCTCGTTCTCTTACTCTATCCAGAGTGTTGCTGTGTGAGTTCATTGTGTGTGTTAGTGTGATTCCCAAGTATTTTATTTCTGTTTTCAGTGTTAGTCAAGTGTTAAATTGTGTATCATTTATGTCGCGCGTTGAAAGGGATTTTTTGGTGACGAAATTAGGATATCTGAATAGAATGAGTTGGGTTTTGTTTGGGTTAGGTTTCATACGCCATTTACTGAGCCATAGTTCGAGTTAATTGATTTGAAGGTTAATTTTCAAGTTACATGAATTGGTACTTATTCCAAATGCCCAATAGGCGGTGTCGTCTGCGTACTGAGCCAGAGTTGCTTTGTCGAGGAGCTGTGGAATGTCGTGACTAAATACATTATATAATAGAAAGGGTGAAGGTTAATTTGAAATAGTTTGTATAGTAGCCCCTTATGCCAAACTGTGTCAAACGCTCTTTCGAAGTCGAGTGCTACTGCTACGGTACAACCGCCTGAATTCATAGCTGATATTGTCTCTGTTTGTAATTTGAGTACCGGATCAAGGGAGTTTAGTTAGTTTAGTTCAGTTAGTCTTAAATGAAAAGATAATAATATCTCCGGAGTGAAGGTGCAGCGTAACTGCGCAGTAGTCGAGCTCTTGGAATTGAGGTGGTAAGAAAAATAGGTTAGACGCGACGTCCCTTTTTTGAGGAGTAGTTTGTCGTATCGGTAGATATTGTACTGTGATATATATTCTTTGCGTATGGATAGTGTTTCTTGCAGTGCGAGAATGTGTATTGAATCGTTATTTAGCGTGTGTATTATGTTATTCTTTTTTCACTTCCACCCTTTCGTATTAATGGTAGAAATTTTAAGGTCCACGATTGTTAATTGACGGGGAAGATGAGTCATCGATTGGTGTGGGTTTGGATTTAGCCGTGCGAGTATCTTGGAGGCGAGGTGATAGGTGTTGTGGATATGTGTACGTTATTACCTCGATAAACGTAGTAGACTTTGCGTCTGAAAAACTGGGCGGTTTGGCGGGCGACTACGCTTTGGACGAAGCGTCGGTTGGGATATAGGGAAGTCATACATTGGTATGTAAACCTGATGGTGTCCTCGATCTTATCGAAGCGTCTGGTTTCGGAGTGCTAAAGTTTGTTTCTGATGAATCGTCTTCTGACATTTCATCGTCTGGAGGATTGACACACTTGATTGGTGTGGTTTTCGAAGGTGTCAGGGATTTAGGTGAAGGTCTGTTGGGACACTTAGAGTTAAAAGTTGAAACAGGATGGGGACAAGGTGCAGCAAGAAGAGCGACGGTTAACAGTACGGTTGGTTTTGGGAGCAGGAAACGGTGTTGTGACCAAATGTGAAGCATTGCAGAGGTTGAGAGCCTGGTGATTAGGAAAGTTCACATCTGTAAATTTTGGAAAACATAGTAAATCCTTTGGATAGTAGGGTGTCTACGGATTTAAGGCAATTTGAGATTATCCTAAAGAGGAAAGTGTCTTTGCCGGTTTACCTGGACTTGATACGCCAGGCGTTTTCGACATTGATTTTTAGGTCTACAGAACGAATGACGCAAGAGAAGGTAGGTCTAACGATTGTTGGCTTGGTATGGTATGGGAATTTGGACGTACGGTTTGGCTGTATTTTTATCTTTTCAGATAGAAGTGCCTTGAGGAGAGAAAGTCTTTTTACAATGTCGGGATCTTTTGATGAGACAATCGTTTTGTTACCGCGGAAAACGGTAAGCGTAAGGAATATAATGGAAGGTAGCGTACGTATGGTGGTATACAGGGATTCTTGTCAGGTGTGTTGGAAATTAAAGCTTCGGAGATTGTGGGGAAGAGGTTTGGGAAGTTATAGAGGAAAAGGTAGAGGAAGATGGTGATGAGTGAGAGGAGTCGGAATGTCTACGCCCGCGAATCACGTTTCGGTGGGAATGCTCATCGCTTCGCGAGACGGTCCTAGTCCTCTTCCCGGGAGTGCCAAAGGTGGTGGCCATCGCAATCGTCGAATAAGATGTGTATGAGTGTGTGTACGTGTATGCGCGTGAGTGTGTAATTTAGGATGTGACGCATATATGAGTGGATAACGTGTGTTTATGTTGTTAGTTTGTTAACTTCCTAACGGGGTGAGTGTAAATTCAAAGGGACGTTGCCTACTCTGTCCTAATGAACGTTGGTTAGTTTAAAACTTTTAATTCCTTACCTCTGGGCAGTGGTCGTCTACACTTAGATAGCTGTAAGCGTGAAGCGTTGGCTATCGAACCTACTGACGGCTATCGAACAATGACGGTCGGCGTTGTCGGCTAATCCGTCCGTAGTATGCTACTACTGTTGTCGTATACTGGTCTGCTCTGCTCGAGGATCAGTTGGAGAGCAGTCGAAGGTAGACTGGTAGGTTGCTGCTGTCTGCTAAGAAGGTTCGCTCGCTGTGATAGTCGATAGAAGGATGAGTATGCCGGCATTTTTTTTGTGCCATTGGCTAGAGGAGAAACCACGCAATTGCTTCTATGTGCGTGCTAATGTGAGATTCTTACTTATTAAAACCCTTCGTACTTCAAGTTCCAGTTCTGTGACTTCTCCTTGAAATCTGTAACATGTAAACTTTCGCGTATGATAAATAAGAACAATTGAGAACCACAATTTGTCTGTATAGGGGACAAATGTACATATGGGCCTGGACATCTGAAAGTGGATGTTTTGCGTAGAAGAATAAGAATATATAGATATATAGATCTCTAGTAAATAATAACAGTTTGTTAATAAATTTTAACAATAACGAAATTGTTAGTATATATTTATTTACATACAACAACGTGTTAGAATGGCTAAGATGGTAGTTCATTACCATTTTTGATCGCTTGTGCTTCCAGGGCACGTGCTCGTTGTAGTTTACCATTTCGCGTATCAGCGCGTTCTGGTTGGCTTGGCAGGTTACAACCGCTCTCGTTGCCATCTCTGACAGGACTCCCTTCATCCATGGTACCTTCAAGTCCCGGTGAAGCGCCGCGTTAGAAACGAACCAAGGAACGTCCGTGCCAAGCCTCCGTGCCTTGTTTTGCACAACCTGACGTTTGTTCAACTGTGTCTTGGCATACGTCATTATCAGTCGAATGACCGATGTGTATAGCCGTAATTTACTTCTGAGGCTGAGTTTGCTCCTTCGGTTAATTAGCGGGAACAAGAGAGACATCACTGCCGATGTGTTACTAACGCAGTAGTCGGTGTGAATTTTCCAAATAAGTCCTCCGTCTAGCTTGACACCAAGGAACTTGACGTCGGTTTTCTACGGAATTAGCCGGACGAAGAGGGTGATGCTGCGGTCCGGTGTACGTCGTTGCTTTGTAAGGAATCGAGCGCAGCTCTTTTCCGGGTTAACTGCTATTCGCCATTTCCTGCACCAGTCCTCTAATTCGTCGGCAGCTGCCTGGAGACGATTAGTTACCACGTGGGGAACAATCGACTTAGCCATAACTGCGGTGACGTCGGCGTGCAGGGCAAGCGTAGTGTCCCTAGACGTCGGTGTGTCTGCTGTGTAGAGGGAGTACAGTAGTGGCGATAACGGCGACCCTTGTGGAATTCTAATGCGGTAGCTAGAGCGGGCGTCACCTAGTTTCACTGTGAAACTACAATTCCGGAGAAACGACGCTATAGTTTTAACGAGAGCTGAGTGGAAACCTGTACAAAAGAGTTTATAAATTACGCCCTTGTGCCATACCTTGTCAAAGGCCTAGGAAAAGTCGAGAAAGATCGCCCCTGTTCACAACTCCCGGTTGCAGCCGGATCTAACGTGCTCGAATGTTTGGCCCGGAAGCCAAACTGTTCATCCGGCAGCGGGTTCAATCGGGAGACCTCGTCGAGTAATCTGGCTAGCAGTACTCGTTCTGCGATTTTCTCCAAGACTGGGAGGAGACCAATCGGTCGGTAGTTCTAGGGGAAAGTTGATGACTTCCCTGGTTTCTGAAATACAGCTACGCCTGCGATTTTCCATTGCAGTGGAAAGTACCTTAGATTTAGAATCGCAATAGTGATATTGACGATTGAAATATTGGTTTTTACCGGTAGAGCTTTCAGGGCTCGCGCTGGTATCCCGTCGGGTCCGGGAGCTTTCCTGGCAGTGGTGGCGGCAAGTACCTCTTTTATCTCCTTCGGGTTCGTTGATTTGATGAAACCAATGTGCCCTGTCGTCAGTAGACGTCGAATGTTGAAGTCCACGTGGTCGATGTGGTCGTCGTCTACGTTGTTGTCGTTAGGTCCGAAAGCGTTCTCTAGACAGTCCGCGAACGTTTCCGTCTTTCCTATCGGTGTATACACCATTCCGCATTCGCCGTGTATTGGCGGGATGCTACGAGGTCCATTCTTCAAATTACGTGCAAACTTCCACAGTGAACCTGGAATCTGGTCTAGATTACTGAGCCTCACCTGCCACCGTTCGTCCTGGTGTAGAGCGTCCTTCACTTGTGTCGACAGTCGAAACCACTCGGTCCGGTCGTCCGGGTTTCGGGTGCGCTGCTAACGACGTCGGGCCCGATTTTTATCCCTAATCAGTCCGCAAACTGTAGCGGGGATTCGAATCGAAACCTTAGACGTTGTATGGATCTTTGTCGTTCGGTCGAGAGACGACAGTACAGCTGTTTTTAGCGTGTGGACTGCTTCATCGATGTTCTATCTAGTCCGTATTACCTTGATCTTAGGGAAATTTTCCTGAAGATGCTCGGTAAATGCCGGCCAGCAGGTGGACTTCCTCTCGTATACGGTCTGGTTTCGTTCATCACCTATGGACAGAATAACGGGGTTGTGATCGGAGGAAAGCTCATTTACCACTGATAGCCTGAAGTCCTGGTCGATGTCCTTGCGGATGGCGATATCCAAAACGTATGGTCGATGTGTGTGATTCAGCGGGTATTGTGTAGGGTTCTCCGGGCCCATTACTATTATATTCCATACCTGTGCGGCATTGACTGGTAGAACCGGTGCAGTGGTCGTCTTCGTTGCCGTCGACGTCGGCATTCTCGGAAGTCGGGGAGTCGGGAAACTTCGGGTAGCTCGCTGGATGGTCATCGGAGTTCGCACACTTGGCTGGGACTTCCCTTGCCTTCTCGCACTCTTTAGTGAAATGGTTCTCCCCGCAGTTGACACAGCTAGGCATTGCTTGTCCGACGGTAGACTTCTGGCGCCTACATGCAGCCTTCAATTTGTAAATTTCCTTCGACGCGCTGTCTTTCGGTAGGATGACCAAAACCAGCGCTATGTGGGCCTTGGTCCTGGCGCTCGTCAGTTGTACGACGTTTCGAGGATGGAAACCTTGCCTGTTAAGGTACTTGGTTGCGTCGTCCGTGGTTATGTCGGTGGGTATTCCTTGCAGTACAACTTTCAGGGGCTTCTCTTCCTGTAACGTATAAGTGTAGTATTGTAGTTTCTGTTCGTCTATGGTTCGTTTGATACCCCTGTACTCCTCGATATCCTCAGGTTGGATGCTGATCTCCTCAGCGACGTTTCTTGCTTTGGTGAAATTCAGATTTCGGCTGGCAAGCTGTTGGCAGAGCTGAACCCCTTTGCCTTTTCCCGAATGGCGATGGGTGGAATCATAGACCTTTTTTGGTTTCGGCCTTTGGCTGCTGCCTTTCGACTTCCGATTTTGTAAAACCAGCATCGAACTTTCGTTTTCCGAGTCTGACAGTTCCATGACAGCCTCCAGGCTTCCGAAGTGGTTGGATATTGGTGTGGCTGTAGGCGGTTGGAATGTTGTTGTAAAGTGTGTAGGATGGAAAAGTAGGTCTAATCTCGCGACTTTGCGTAAAATACGTCGTTCGGCTACGAAATTTCTTCGGCTGGTGGATCTACATACTTAACCGGGGCTGTCTTTGAGGGAGTAAGGGTTTTTGGGTCGGGACGCTTTGGACACTTACTGTCAAAGGCAAGGTGTGTACCCTTGCAGTTGGTATAGGAAGGAGAGGACTTGCAGGTGGCAGGATCATGTTTCAAACCGCAGCGGTAGCAAAGCGGTTTCTGTTGACACGATGTGGAATTGTGACCACTGTGAAGCATTTGACGCAGTGGTGTGACTGTGGGCTGGGATGGTTCGCAGCGATAGTTGCGAGAGAATATCTTGAAGCCTTTTGAGAGTAAGTAAGTCGATTGATTTCGGGCAAGTGGAAATTATGCGAAACAAGAACGTATCCTTGCCCCTTTGCCTGAACTTAGTGCGCCAGGCGTTTTTGGCCTCAATGTTCTGGTTCTTCAAAGCAGTTAGGATATCTGTGGAAGAAATGTTTAAATCGAATGAGCGGGCCACACAGGAAAAGGTAGGTTTGTGGTTGCGGATATTTGCAGTAGGGAGTAAGGTTTTTTGTTCTTCTTCTCGTGTAGTTGGATTTGGATCTTTTCGGAGCGCAACGATCGTAAAGGTTTTAGATTATTGATTAGGTCGGGATCACGGGAAGTGACCAAGGCTTTATTGTCTCGAAAGACGGTTAGCGAGAGGAAGATAAAGGATGACAGGCTTTTTAAAGTGGTCGAAAGGTCCTTTTGATTTGCGAATTTGTTAGGGACATTGTTGATCAGTGCCGTGAATATAGGTAGGAAGGTTTCCGGTCTTGGGGATTGGGACTTCGATGAAGAGGAACATGCGGAGGAGTATGAAGAGGATCGGTTTCTAGGACGTTTAACCATTCGAAATTATGCTTCTGCTGGTCACCTGGTAGCCATCTCCGACTTTGCAGGGATGCATACTTCAACAGCATCACGTATCGTAAACAGGGTGTCCAGAGCTATAGCATCTTTAGGGGCACGATTTATAAAAATGCCTGGCACACAGGAGGAAGTTGTGCAAGTTCCAAATGAATTTTTTTGGAATTGCTGGGTTCCCTAGAGTTATAGGTGCTGTAGATGGAACACACATAAAAATTCAATCACCAGGTGGTGATGATGCAGAAGTGTTTCGAAATAGGAAATCCTATTTTTCTATAAATGTACAAGTTGTTGGAAATGCAAACTTGGAAATAATGGATATTGTTGCAAGGTGGCCTGGCTCAACACACGATTCAAATATATTTAACAACAGTAGGATACGTGCAAAAATGGAAAATATGGAATTTCCGAACTGTTTTTTACTAGGTTCATATACTTTTTTTATTTTAATATTGATTCTTACGTAAATTTTTTGTAGGAGACAGTGGATACCCACTTAGGGGCTATTTTTTGACACCCTTGTTAAATCCGCGGGGAAGGGCTTCTGTTCTATATAATGAAGCACATATTAGAACAAGAAATACTATCGAACGATTGTTTGGGAATTGGAAACGGCGCTTCCCTGTCCTTGCCTATGGGATAAGGCTTCAATTTCAAACAACATTAACAGTTATTGTTGCCACTGCTGTTTTGCAAAATATTGCAAGAACAGCAAACGATTTAGAGGTGCCGCCACTACCTGACGACATTGACGCCAACGAATTAAATGACCTGATAGAAAATGGAAATTTCGTTGACGATGGAGGTGCCGAAGAAAATTTAAATGCAAGACAAAACTTAATAGAGAACTATTTTAATAATTTACAGTAATTTATATTTATAAATACATAATTTAATAAAATTTCCAACAATTATAAACAACTTTTATTTAAAAAATTTAATTTGGCTTTTTTAATTTCTATATCTAATAACAAAGATTGTTTTTCTAATTCATGCAGCTCCTGCTTATGACGTTGTTGTTGTAGCAGGTGCTGCTTTTCGAGTTCACAAACTTCCAGCCGTTGCTGTAACAGTTTTGTGTACTTATCAGCAACGGCCGATGATGTGAGGGCCCTCACAACAGTGGCCGGACGTCTTCTGCTAGGACCACTACCCTACAAGTATCGATATAAATATTTCACATATAACAGTTACTATCACATTTACTATTGCATTGTGGAGGCTTCTGCTTACTGGCGTTTGCAGTAATGCAGCAGTGCTCTGGCAAGCAGTACTATTGATCTAAAACAAATGAAATGTAATAATGAGCCGTATTTGTAATTTCTGATAATAAAGTACTTCTTGTAGAGGTTCCACCATTCCACTGCCAGTTGCACCTTTGTATACTGGCATATAATCATTTTCGGAGTCCTACAATATACGACATATACAAAACAGTTCTAAAATATTATAGAAAAATGCAAATTTTTCATAAAAGCAATTAACCACCACAACCTTCGACTATTCTATCAATTGTATTGATATTTATAATTGATGAGAGAAAAATCAGTAAGTATACTTATAAGTTTCAATTTTCCATTACCTCATCAGTCTCAGCAATAACTTCTACAGAGTTATCGGCCATAAAGTGCTCCAGCAATGGTGTTTTTGACATTGTCTGCATAATAAAGGGACAGATTAAGTATACTGTATATTTACATACTTTTTATTATTAATATATACTGATGTATTTTTAATAGTTGGTAAGTTGCCCGAATCGCTATCAAATTCATTTGTGAGCCCATGAATGGTTTTGTCATTCACGATTGATAAAATTAAATCCATGTTCGAGGTGTTTAATTTTTTCTCGGGCCCTCCACCTTCAATAAAGTCTTTATACTTGTCTTCTACATAAATAATTTGTTACCTGTTATGTAACGCTTCTTTCTATCTTCTGCAACTTCCTTCCTTACATGCATTTTTTTATTAGTGTAATTTTTTTTAAGTGAGTTTGCCGTCCTATACCGCCCATCAGGAGAAGTTGCATTAAATTCCTGTTCAATACGCATCCACATTTCCGTTTTTTGATCATTTGTGGTGCCATCAGTTTTTTTGTTTTCTATTACATCCTTATATTTAAATACCAAACTAAACAGTTTTTCTTTTTCAGATGCCGAAAAATTAGCATTTCTACCTTTTTTTCCTGTTAAGCAAAACATTATTTCATCAGTAAATTATAAATTGCTGAAATCGTCTATATTTACTAATATCCATGTCGACTACGTATGTGATATTTTGTATTTTATAAAAAATGTCTGTACACTATACTAATTACCACTAAAAATTGTATTTAAAACTACACTACTACTATTTTTACTAACTAAAACACAACAAAACCAGACAAAAAACAAATAAACACAAAAACAAAAACGTATAATCACAGGAAAAGGCGGTAAACAACACCCTTAGCAACACCAAAACGGACAAAGCAGTTGGAAATTTCTTCACTATTCGGCACAAAAAACCCTACAAATTGTTACATTGTACCGTTATTGCCAAACCATCAACAACTAAGCACTACTTAGTTAAGTTGGAGATAGGCAGCGTACGGTGCAAACGAATTGGAAGTTAAGTAAGACTTATACTTAAGCAGTACTTTGTTAAGTCTGCCTTAGTAAAACGTCGGTGCAAACGGGCATAAAATTTGCTTACCGAGGTCGGCTGGGCTGTAGAAGTTAGCTGCAATAGAATCTGCAATCATTTGCGACTATCGAACGTTGAAATTCGCTGAATTTCCGCTGACTGCTGCTTTAAGTTTGCTCGTTGGCTGTTGATTGCTTCTTGTCGGCTGGTAATGGTCTGCACGCTTCGAAGATTCGATGTGGGATGAGTATGTTGGTGTCAACTAGCTGTATTTATACGATTCCGGCGTCGAATGATCTTGGGATGACCCATCGCCATCGGTTTCGTTGTTTGATCGACGCGGTCGGCACCGGCTAGCGTTTGTTGGTGGAGTACCAGCTCTCATAGTTGGTTTCAGTAACAGTTGAGTTGTATTCGTAGAGGACGTTTTGATGTCAGTACCAAAAACATCTCATATCATTTAACGTGTGAAGACAACCAATTTGTTAGACTCGTCTTTAGTGGTTTGCAAACAAATATTGTAAACGTTAAAATTAAAAATTCTTGTCAAATTAATCAATGTCATCTTACTAGTTTGTAAGTACATTTATATTTGGTAATATGTCCCTGTAGTAATAATTTAAACTTACCGTTTAAAAAAAATCTTTATGCTTATATTTCTAGGTTTTACTCTCGGATTCGCTCGCGTTGACATCCTAGATTCGTGGCATAGACTAAAATCCTAAAATTTTTTTTTGTATCCTTTGGGAACAGTATATTTTTTTAATAAAATTGTGCTATGTCCTTTTCTGTACCCCTGGTAATGTGTGCTAATTGTGATACGTACTATATTGTTTATTATTAAAAGATCGAATAAAAGAATACACTCCGTTACGTGCATATGTTAAAGATTAATATAAGACCGATAAACTTCTTTTATCGTTGACTGTTGTTTTTTAAGTCAATAACATGTAGATTTAATAATATAAAAAATGATATTATAATAATGATAAAAAAATTAGAAGAGGATTAGNATTATTAGTTAAATTATTATTGATTTTTAACGGTTATTTAAATTTAATATCATTCATGTTAATCCTGTGAAACAATTATTTTCTTTATATATATGTTCGTTATAATATTCTAACATGTTTTCTTCGTTTAAATAGGCCAAAAATCTTCAACCGTGCAATCAAATAAAGATACTTTTGCCTTAATACTTTTCACAAATGCTCACTTATCATCTAACTTACGCACACACACACACACACATCGCTTTAGGCATTCCTGAAAATAAGTAAGTCATTTGTTACATTTTCTTACCGTTGGTTTATAGAAATTCGTCATGGTGTATATCCATTTGTGAAATGTCCTCCATTTTCTTACATTTATTTATAATATTGTTTCAATTTTTAGTTTTTATAAAAACAGTTTCTGAATCTTGAATTTCAAATATTAGTCTGTTTTCGTTTGTTCCAACAAGACTTTCTCCGATTTGTTTTTTTGTATAGTATAAAGCACTTCGTAGAATTTCGTCCTTTCATTTCTTATATATTTATTATAGCTTCATAAAGTTTTAAACTAGTTTCGATACACAACTGGTCAATGTCAATGTTCGATCAGTATAAAATTTTAAAAGACGTAAATTGCGTTGTAACGTTTCCTTTTTTTTTCAGCGAAAAATCTCCTTACTACTAAGCTTCGTATTTGAGGAATATAGCTTGTCTTTGTTATTATCTAATTCAGTGTTGTTGTTGCTTTCGAGATTATTTGCGTGTTTTGATATTGTGTTGAATTTACTTACGCAAATATGTTTATCTACTGTGCTGTTTGTTGATGGTCGCTTTCGCTTTGAAGCGGAGATCGTTCCTTGTACACAGTAAAAAATAATTTGCATTATTGACAGAAAAACGTAATAAACTGAGTATACAATTTTATTTTGTTATTAACAAAAAAAATTTCTCGTCAAATGTACGCTGGCTCTAATTTTCGATTTTGTTAATGAGTGCGTAATTAGTTTTACATTAGTTTTTGCTAATCTAACCTCCAACAGTAACTTATCCTCCCTTAAGACAAAACACGTTCTCGTCTTTACACGATCACAAGACACAGAGGTGGAGATGTCTTCAACTCTTTGAGTTCCTTGCCAGCTTCTTTATCCTTTTGGGGTTAATTTGAATTGAATAGTGTCACGAACGTGATGATAGTATGAGATGCGAAGGTCGACTGCTGTAGATGGTCTTTTTCTCTTTTTCTTCTGTAGCAGTATTACTATGTCTCGGTGGTCTTGGGGGTAGCTGCAAATTTTGAGTCCTTGTTATTTGCATTTCATTTGCTGGTTGTGGTCATCAGTAATAATGTAATGATGCCCAGTAAATAGTAGGGGACTTGAAAAAATCTGTGACATTGTCTCAATTTGGTTAACAGAAAAGTATTGGAGATTATTTACGACAATACAATCGCTACGCCATAGGATAAAAGTTTCATATTAAGGTTATATTAAAGGGTAAATTTTGTTTAATTTCAATTAAATGGGTTCTAGCATAGAAAGATTAATTATACATGGCATAATATCATCTAACAAAGCAATGGTTTATTTATTGAATTTCAATTAATTTAATGGTTCTTTTTTATCTGTAGACAGAAATGATTTTATAATTTTGAATATTTTGCGTGCAGAGGCGTTTGATTTCTACAAAGGTTGCATGTAGTTCAATTTGCAGTCAATTTATTTCATTTTTAAGAATACCCGTAGCAGTATTAAACGCACGAACGACTCATCACGATTATCTTGAACACTGTTAATTAAATATTACAGATGTGATGAGCAAATGGCATTTTTCATGATAGTGTACAGTTAAGAAAGTAAGTAAACTATTGCTAATAAGAAAGTAGGAATAAAATACGAGGCTACTGCCGAAATTTTCGAATAAAAAATTAATGTTGTTTAGTCTCGGCTTGTGACAGGTTGAGGAGAAGGGTGATCCGAAATGTCTTCGTCATCCTGCAACAAAACATCTTTTCTTACCCTTCCAACGTTATGAAGTGGTATTTTTCTAATTTTTGTTTGTCCTGCTAATATTCCTTCAATTCTGTCATCATTTTGGTCAATTTTGGTTGTTCTTTGAAATTTAGGGGTCATTTCGGATTTATCTGTAGTTTTGGTATAAATTCCTCAAGAAAGTTCAGAAATGGGTTCACTTTGTTGATTAATTTTGTAACGCGTTTTGATTTCTGTCTACATTTCGATTTTTTACTTTTTTTCAATGCTTTTTCTTTAATTCTATTATTTATGTTATCAGCTGGGTTGTTGAACTCTGGGAGTTCTGTCTTTATCAGGTCCATGAATTATTTCAAAAGGTCTAAATTTGGTGGTAGATTGAATTGCTATACATAAAAATAGATTGTATCATTAAATTTGGGATTGGATTGTTTTAAAATTGTTAATTTTTCTTTAAGTGTGCCGTGAAGTTTTTCAAGTGGACTGATTGTGGTCGGGTTGTCTGTGTTTGCGAAGTGCGAGTTGATGCGATAAAGTTTACAAAAATCTTTGAGGGTTGTTAAATTCGGTTCCCATATCAACTAATATTTTGCCATAATAGTTAACCAAATGTCTTAATTTACTGACCATGGTAATTCAATTTTTGTCTGTTATGTGATAAGCTTGCGCATACTTACTGAAATGGTCTAAAACTATCAAAAATGTATTGTTTTAAATCGTAAATAAGTCCATCGTTATTATTTCAATGGATTATGATGTTACCATAGGTCCTTTGTATGATGGTTTATGAAGGTTTCGCTTATATTTGGATTTTAGGCATACGTCGCGTTTATTAATGTAAAATGTGATTAATTTCTTAAATTGGGATAATAAAATTTTGTTCTAAAATGAGAATATGTCTCTTCGATACCATTATGATTAGTATCATGACAATTCAATATTAGTTCAGAGGCTTTTTCTCTGTTATAGGGTGTTACGTCCAGAAAGGTTTTCGTAAAAGTAACTTTATTGCATTTTCCTGATAGTGCTTCATGTAATATTTGAAATATAGAGTGTTGAAGAGTGTCCTGAATTTTGTTGTCAAAATGTAAATCTACTGTTTGGTAATGTTTTTGTGATATGTTCTCGTTTTCCTAATTTAAACGTCAATTGTAAAGGAAAAACTTGAAGAAGTCATGATCTGCACAGGAGTTGGAAAATAATGAGTCTGTCAAAATCGTCGTCTTCTTCAAGGGTGTTTATTTCCATTCGCGAAAGTGTGTCTGCTACATAGTTTCTGTGCCTTTAATACGTTTAATTTCAAAATTATATTCCCAAAGTTTAATTTTTTAGCGGGCTTGTCAATTATTGGGTTTTTAAGGTTTTGTCGTCATATTTTTGTTTTTGTTGTCCGTAAAAAGGGTGAATTTCCTACCGTAAATGTAGGGCCTAAAATATTTACAGGATTCTACTACAGCTAGTAATTCTTCTTCTGTAGTACTGTAATTTCATTCTGCTGTATTAAGTGTACGAGAGTAAAAAGCGATGGGGTGTCTAATAAATACCTAAACCTATAGCTTTATCACTAGCGTCAGTGGTAACAGAAAAATGTCTATCAAAGTCTAGATGTTTTGTAATTTTATTTCTTTCTTGTTTGTTCATGTGGTCTAATCTGAGTTGTTTAATTACGTCGCAATTTAAATTGTTATCAATTGGGGCTTTGTCTGAGTAAACATATTTGTCAAGAGTATCTACATTCATTGGCCCATTGATGTGAATATTATTGAGACGTTGCACATCGGCAAAGCCGTTATCTACAATGTAGATATCTGGTACAATTTGTTCGTGGTCGAGAATAATACAAGATCCTTTGCGTAAATTGATTGGGATTTTGCAGGTGATATTTGATAATATATTATCTCTGGTATCGTGAAAATGTATTTGTGTGTGTTCAGTAGTCAAAGTGTTGTTGGAATAATTTACAATTGCGTTCATTTTAGTCTAGTCAGCATGACTAATCAATACGTCAAAAGTTTTATAAAAATCAAAAGAATGTATAATTTGTATTGTTCTTTGATCTGTCCATGGGCCGTATTGACTTCAAAGGGTTCTTCATATAAATAATCAGAAAAATATTTGAATGCCAAAAAAGAATTCATAATAGAATCTGAAGCTCCTCTATCATTAAAAAATTTGCAGTCGTATTCGTTTGAGTAAATGTAAGGTAGTATATGTGTGAATTAGGTCATTGCTGGTTTTGAAAAAAATTGGGTCGTCTAAGCTGAGAGACGGTTATCAAGTAAACATCGCCAGTGTTTGAAGGTCTTTGAGTATTATTTTGAAGTGTATTCCTGGATTGTTGTTGAAATGCCGGTTGAGGCTTAGGCGCAATGAAAGGTCTCAAGGGAGTATTTCTTTTTAAGAAACAAAATTGTTGTCTAGGAATTTGTTGAAAGGTTCGGGGGTTCGTAAAGGGCTGTCTTTGCATTGGACTAATAGTTTGTCGAGGTGCAAAGTAATTTGTCTGTGGTTGTTGTTTTTGTGTAGGAGTGTTGTGTGGGTGTGGCTTTTTGGAAGCACTTGCCATTTGCCTATATATTTCTAATATATTATGTTCATTATCTAATTCTTAAGCGTCTGAGATAATCAAAGTGGTCGTCTTATTTTTAAGTCAGAATGAGATGGTTCACCTACAGATAACTTGAAAATACTAAGTGGTTCCTTCTGGATCGGATCACCTTCAAAAATGCCTGTCATTCAACACGAAACAGGTAGGTGTCCTGTCCAGTTTGCCTGGACTTAATACGCCAGGCGTTTTTGGCATCGATATTCTGTTCGTGGAGAGCAGAAAGGACGTCGGTAGGGAATACATTCATGCCCACAGAGCGGACAACGCCAGGGAAAGTGGGTTTGAGGTTGCGGTGTATTGAAGGCGGAGTAGAGTTAGATGATATTTGGTTAGATGTAATCTTAAGGTTGTTAGAAAGTAGGGATTGCAGAGGTGAAAGCTCTTTTATTATTTCCGGATCCTTCGAGGTGACTCGGGCTTTGTTGCCTCAGTATACAGTGAGGGAGAGGAACAGGAGCGTCGGGATGCTTCGAAGCTCGATGTGGTATGAGTATGTTAGTGTCAGATAGCTGTATTTATACGTTTCCGGCGTCGAATAATTTGTCACAAGTCATCCATAGGTTTGGTTGCTCGATCGACGCGGTGTGCACCGTCTAGCGTGTTTTGATGGGGTAGCGGCTCTCGTAGTTGGTTTCAAGAACGGTGATATTCGTAGAGGACGTTTTAATATCAGAACCAAAAATAATTCATATCATTTGACGTGTAATGACAACCAATTTGTTAGATCCTTCTTTATTGGCTTGCCAACAAATATAGTAAACGTTGAAATTAAAAATTCTTGTCCAGACGGACGGACACAAGTGACCAGATTTTGCCACCGTTGGACATACGGTAGACGCCGCGGATAGCAAAGCCTTTTAAAGACAGTTCGGAAGTGATTTCGTGGTCGGAAATGGTTTTACAGACTCCACGGAGAATGATATGAAGGTCTCTGTCCTGTTGGAGTTGGTTAGTGGAAAATTCGATCTTGGATTCGTCGAGAAAGGAAGATAAGCGACAGAAACCGTTAATGGATATAGAATAAATGCGGATGTCGCGAATTGTCGTTATGGGACTTATTAGTGAAGAAACATACAAATCAAAGGACGTTGATAGGAAAGTTCAAAGGGACGTTGCGTGCTCGGTCCCTAAGAACTGAAGGACAGTTAACTTACCTAATACTCGACTGGGCTGGTGTTGAGAGTCCAACGGTGAACAAACGTCGTATTACTGTACCGACAATAAGTATTTAATGCGACCGCAAATATATTAATAAGACGAATGTATTGTACGGTGGTATACAAGTGCGTAAAATGCACTGGCAGGCGGTAAGAGAACGGACGAACGGGGTCTGGAAGAGTCGCTGATGTAGTCATGTGAATGCACGGATTGGCTAGGGAACACATTTAATAACATTAATATCGTCCACGGTGAGAATGTGTCTACGTTGTAAGTTGGGGTGTCTGAATAGTATAAGTAGTGTTTTGTTAGGTTTGGGTTTTATGCGCCATATACTTAGCCATAGTTCCAGTGTTTGAATTTGTCAGTTGATTTTGTTGTTGGACGCTTTTGAATTGCTACCAGTTGCCCAATGAGTAGTGAGCAAGACTGATAGTGTTTTCAAGCGGTTGGGGGATATCGTAACAATAGTTGTTATACAGAAGTGGATATATATAGATGTCTATCGCGGCGTCTATACCATCCGGATTGTTAATTGATGAGGTCACCTAGAACCATGGGTCTTGGTAATGTCGATATGTAGGATTGGGAGTGCGCTGGTAGGTCTGTTATGGTAAAAAAATATGATGATGTCGCCGAAGTTACCAATAAGATTGGTTGGGATTTATCAGTGGGAATAGGTTTTGGGTGTCTATAGGTGTGCAATAGAAATGTGGACATGATTGCCGCACATGACGTATGACACTTTTAGCCTGAAGAATTGGGCGGCGTGTCGGGCTACTACGTCTTCGACTAGCCTGAAGTTAGGGTGAAGGGAAGACATACATAACTATGTGAATCGGATCACGTCTTCGATTCTGGTGAAGCGCTCAGGTTCAGGAGTGGATGACAGTTCGGGAGTAGGGTCATCGTCGTTATCTGATAACTCTTCGGTGGGAGGGTCGACGCACTTTAATGGTGCAGTCTTCCAAGGAGTGAGGGTTTTGGGATCTGATCTTTTAGGACATTTGCTGTCAAAGGCAAGGTGTTTGCCATAGATAATAGATATACAAAGTGTAATAGATGGTCAACTCAAAATGCGCTAATTTGCGCGCCCTCCAGCAGGTCTAGTCAATACTAAATAGAAAAGGCGCGCACTTTAAATTTGCAGTGTTCCCTTTTTTGTAAAAGAAAACACATTGTTTCTTTTGTAAAAAAAGAAATACATTGTTACTTATCCATTTGCAGGTTAACATAACAATTTGCGAATTTTAAAGTAATAATAAGTGAAGGAATAGTAAAAAAAGTTATTGAATGTAACAAATAAACTTGTACAAAATAAAATATTTTATCTAATTTGAACAGACAATTGGCCAAATAGAAAAGGCCACAAAACGGAAAAACAAAAATATAGTTTAAATTAGAGTGACAAAAGCAACAATTTTCCCTCATTAATTTGGGGTAGCGTTTAGTGGGTAAAAAATTCAAAAATTAATTTTCAGAATAATATTTCATATTAGTAGTAACAGTTTAAGTTTTTAGCAACTTTTAGTAGGTAACTTTAGATAATGTACTATCAACATTTTGAACACAATTTTAATTAAATATTACCAAAATAATAAAATTAATGAAAATTATACTGAGAAAGGTACCGTACCGAATATACTGTCGACAAAAAGTATGCATAAAAATTGAACGTTGGTCAAGCTCTTCAGTGACACTTGCCGGAATGTATAGCTGGGGCACTTAATGATCGGTGACTGTGAAACCTGTAAAAATAATAAAAATTATACTTTTAAAGGTACCGCACTGAATACTGTCGACAAAAAGTATCCATAAAAATTGAACGTTAGTCAAGCTTTTCAGCAACACTTACCGGAATCTGTGGCAATACAATAGAAGGAGAGGCTCGTAGGCAGACAGCGATGGTCTGTAACTGTGAAAGCTGTGAAAATAAGTAAAAAAAAATAAAAAAGTACTTTCTTTGATAATACCGCAGCATGCAAATGTGTAATAAAGAAGACATGTATGACACTTACCAGTTATCTACTTCCTACGTAGAAACTTTTGGTGTTGTGCGTACTTGCTCGCCGCGTATTGCTTCATGGGATCCAGAGATGTTCCCACCTTTTTCTTGTCTTGCAGTACCCTGTTGATATTTTGAATCCACGTGAACAAGTGGAATTTCCAAATATACTGCACCAGCAGCAGGCTTAGATCATGTTGGGTGCAGTGGAAGCGATTGTCGTGCTGCATTGTGTGCTTCGGCACTACCTCCATCTCTCCAGTAATATTTATATCGGCACAAATTTGAGGTAATATGTGACGAAGTAGAAAAATTGCTATTTGGAAGAAACAGTTGAAGGTTGTCGAAGGAGACAGCAGGGCATTAGGGGAGTAAGCCCTCGCTTGAATTACAAAATAATCCTTCGCAGTCCTATCGTCTCCCAAAAGATCTAGTCTGCATTGCTTACACCTTGTCACCTTGGAGAGCACTGTTTCAGCAACAAAACCAGCCACATACTTTAGTGTGCCCCTACGCAATAACGTAGTATCGGTTGGTCTGTGTTCGGGAATGTCACTTGTTGTGGTGGTGACTTTGCCGGAGAGGAATTGTTTTAAATTATCAAAGGCCCGTAAATTCTCACTCTCGCAATTAAAGGATTTGGAACGGTTTGCCAAATAATTAATAATTATGAACGATTTGAAAGAATTGACAAAAGCGGCCGCATTAGGACTGACGTTCCGTACTCCATGACTGCGAATGCACCCGAAGAAGTTCTCCAAACAATCTTGATTGAGATTCCTCAGACAAAGAAACGACAGTCGCTCCTTCCGCAGTACATCCCACAAGTTCCGAAATCCCTCCAAAGTGCGAATCCAGTTCTTAACCGTTGGTGGAATAATTTTAGCGTTCCATGAGTTGAAGAAGGAAATGGTCTTCAGTACCGTTATCGCTTCTGTCCAAAACTGGGAATGTTTAGACTTTGACGTCACAGCTCATCTCAGTCGCTTGCCATATTTTACGTTAATGAAGGTCCCGTTGAGGCTGTCGAATAATTGGTCCATAAACAACAAAAATTCTGCGGTACTAACAGCCTTATGAGGTAGACCGTTCGATATTGATGTTAAGGTGGTCATCGCAGCCGCCACGTTCCTGCTGAGCACCTGAGCAGCTATGGAAACTTTCATTTTGCGGGTAGTGTTGATGTGATCCACAGTCAATTTGCTGCATATTTTATAGTCGTCACCCTTTCTGCCATTTAGGTCGTACAACTGACGAACGTGATCCCATTTCGCAACTTCCACATTCCATTGGAATCGAACGTCATTTAAAAAGAAATTGTTCCGCATGTGTTTCAGAAGGTGAGGTGCATCATACAGATGTACAACTTCCTGCCCCCCTATCAATACTCCGAAAAGTTTGTTTTCTTCACCTCGTTTGATGGCAGCAACGTTGGACGTGCCTTGGTCTGAGATAAGGGCCTTAACAATTGGTCCAGCACCCTGGCAAGTCACAATGACCTCGCATACCCCCTTATTTAAAATAGTATGCCGACGGTTGCTTCCACTTGCCGAAAATACCTTCTCTCACCAACGTGACCGTTATCCTGGAAGCCATCCACCGATTCGGAATCGTGATTGTACTGCAGGAGTGGTTGAATAGTCATTTCATCAAAAACGACGCTACAGTACCGCATCAGTATATCGACCGACTGAACCTTCTTCGCAACGCAATTCATAATGCTTTCATTGATTCAGGTGACAAAGGGTACTTGGCGTAGGAAACTGTTTAAGGTTCCGCGACATGGTGCCGCAAAAGTTTGTACCCCTTCGGACTTTGTTATAACAGGGATAAAAACTGAGCCATGACGAACTTATAAGTGTGTTTATTAAGTACTGCCTTTAAAAATGTCGTGGAATGAGCCATTTTCTCTATTTTTCGCACTAGGTCCTGACAGTCCGTGGAAGTTGTCCGAAATTTCTCAGCAAGCTTTCGCAACCGGCGGTCATTCGGTTTCACAACTAAAAACGGACGTTTGCGTGACCGACATACCGCTTTGGATCTCAGAAGGATCATCTATCAACAAATGTAAATTTTGTTTACCGGAACATTCCCTCTGTGTCGACGGGAAATGTAGCACCTGTGGAGAAAGTTTAATTGCGTAAATGAGAAGACAACAGTCATTTATTACGGAACTAACCGGTTGCGATTACAGACGCCGTTGTCGGTAGTAGTCTGTAGGAATCGGCGGATGTGGCGTCGGTATGTGGGACATTTGTGAAAACAAAAAAATTACAGCAACATATCCATATGAGACTTTATACGGAAATACAGCAGTATGCGGAAGAAAAGCTTCTCAAGTGATATGTCTCAGTACAGAAGTACATGCACTCCTTTGTAAAAACGAAGGCATTAAGTCATTAACCGCAAGAAAATATTAATATATTTCAATTCTTAATGTACGCTCAATAACAATGTATGCAGAGATTGATTATTGAAAAAGATATTAGTTACCTCTCTCTGCAGGAGCGCTTGGCAACAATAACGTCGGAACGCCATCCTGCTTTACGGTCTGCTCCGAAGTGGATGTGACAGACGCGATATTATCTCCTTACATAGTTCATCGGTTTCTGTAGGAAGTCAGCACGGCCAATCCGCAGTTGATAACGCTGTGATCAAAGAAAAGTATTTATAATTACCGTAATAAGAAGTTGCAACTTAATATATAAGTCACAGACGAAACGTCGGAATGATAAATTAATTCTTAATATGCACAATTGTAAATCGTGCAACTCCATACGAAACGTAATACTTACAAAGTGGCTACAGTAACCATGCAGTATTAATTTGAAATCATTTTGTCGATTTTTTATTTACCCACTACAAACTACCTCAAATTAATGAGGGAAAAATTGTTGCTGTTGTCACACCCCCGCCGGGAATCGAGCCTGGGACCTTTGGCTTTACGCACCAATGTTCTGACCACTAAACTACGAGAGGTGACAACAGCAACCACGACTATTAATTTAATTATATATATATTAACTAGTGAGGCCGNGGGGGTGTGACAACAGCAACAATTTTTCCCTCATTAATTTGAGGTAGCGTGTAGTGGGTAAAAAATTCAGAAATGAATTTTCAGAATAATATTTCATATTAAACTAACTCACTTCTAAAAGATATCTAAATTATATGTATGTTTAATCATAGTATATTCAGTATATAGTTACATTAGTTCGACGGATCGTTAACCTTGTAGGTCGGTTGGTCGTGGTTGTTGTTGTCACCTCTCGTAGTTTAGTGGTCAGAACATTGGTGCGTAAAGCCAAAGGTCCCGGGTTCGATTCCGGGTGGGGGTGTGACAACAACAACCACGACCAACCGACCTACAACAGCAACAATTTTTCCTTCAGTAATTTGAGATAGTTTGTAGTGGGTAAATAAAAAATCGAGAAAATGATTTCAAATTAATATTGCATATTAATCCACTATTAATAATCATAGGATTTCATACAGTAACCATCTTTGTCAACGTAACGTGTAATTTACTAACATATGTACATTGAAAATTCAGTTCCTTACCATTTCGTCTTTAGGAGACATATGCATGGGAACATCCCGGTTGGTATTAGAGCAACCGTAAACACAACAATAAAACACCAGTGTTGTATGAAAAAGTTGCTGTAACAAAAATGATTACTATTTACTATAGTAGAAAAGTATAGACAAAATGAAAAAAAAAGAAGAAACGTAAAAAAAATTAAGTAAACATTAAAACAACAACTTCAACTTCAACTGAATATCACCAATGTATAGCGGACGATAAACGTACAACAATCTGCCTTTACATTTTTTTTTATGTTTTCGTGGAAGAGGGGAAATATTTAAAAGATACCTAGTCGTCCGTACGACTGGGTAGTGTCGGATTCCCGAGGAAGAAGTCCTTGGACCTACCGACTAAAACCCCTCTACCTCAGACCGTTCTAGGATCAACTAGGATCCTCTTCAGCCGAGTCTGCCTTTACAATGGAATTATTTCCTTTTATATCGTCAATGATCGTACCTTCATAAAATGGAAACCAATAAGAAACTACTGCAGGGGCGTACACGACATAGTGTGGGGTTAGAGAACCAATGAAGGCCTTAAAGAAGGAGAGGAATAGCTATTTACATCAGCAATGTCTTCAGCAATCCCTATCACGTTACATTAATTGCTTAAGTGTGCTCATTAAAACGCAATTATTTGAGCTGACATGTGCATTAGTAACGTGGTATAATCACGCACAAATGAACACCCTAAAAGAACGTGCATTAAATAATTTGTGTATGTTGCATATACAATTCTCAGAAGTTATAATTCTCTCCTTCACACTGCGTCTAGTAGAGCGTCCTTTGTTTGTACCGCTAATTGGTTCATCTCTACCCGGTCAGCCGAGTGACGGGTGCGCTGCCAACGACATAGGGCTCGATTCTTTTCCCTGATCAGTCTGCTGACTGCATCAGGTATTCGAATCGGAACCCTGGTCGTCGTGTGGGTCGTTGTCGTTTGTTCCAGTGACGACAGTACTGCAGCTGTGAGTGTGTGAACGGCTTCTTCGATGTCCCGTTGGCTTCGTATTACCTTGATCTTAGGAAAATTTTCCTGAAGATGGTCGGTAAATTGAGGCCAATAGGTGGACTTCCTCTCGTAGACGGTATTGTTATTGTCGGTACCTAGTGACAAAACAATCGGATTGTGATCAGATGAGAATTCACTTACGGCCGTGGTGGTTGACGTGCAATTCCTGTGTGGATGCCCGAAACGTTGGCATCGGTGGCACTGGTCCGTTGTCGTGGCGTCTCTACTGAAATTTTAAGAAAACAAACTGTTGTTAGTTTAAATATTTCTTTACTTTTGCCGTTTTTTTGTAGGATAACCAAGTGGTATTGGTGCCTTCGTCTTACCGCTAGTCATCCTGACGACGTTTCCGACGTTAAAACCCTGCGCCATCAAGTCTTCTGTTACATCTGCAGTCTGGATGTCTGTCGGGATACCGCGAAGTACCACCTTCAACGGTTTTTGTCTTCTTGAAGCAAGTACGTGTGGTGCTCGACGGTCTCTTGCTTCAGCAGCTTTATCATGTTCCTGTAGTTCATGATGGTTTCGGAATGGACGCTTATCCCGTCTGCTATGTTACTGGCCTTCAGAAATTTCACGTTGTGTCTCGCTAGCAGGCCTGCTAATGTTGTCCATCGGTGCATCTCTCGAATGACGATTACTGGGACACGCTGTCGCTTTGGCAACGACGATCGATTTTGCGAAGCCGAACTTTCGATTTCGCTCGCTGTATCGCTGGACATTTCGACGTCGACTGGCAATCCTTCGTAGCTCGTCGGTGTCGCTGGCAGCTTTTTCACTCTGACGCTTGTCGCACGTAGCTTCTTCGTAGGATGCTGGAAACTTCTTAGCTCGTTTGGAGTAAGCGAGCTGCAAGCAGCCGCGTCCTCCATCTCCGTCGGTCGCTTTGGGCTGTCTTCCGTCGCTGTAAAGATTTTGGTAAATTAGTTTTAAGAAAGAGTGTTTTTCTATCGGCTGTGGATAGGAAGTCCTCTGCTGTTGTTCTTCTCTCTGCTCTGGACACGTCCGCTCTGTTGGAAGATCAATCGAAGGGTGACGTGTATGATGGTTTTTTTTTTATTAAATTATTCTCGAGGAGGGGAAATCTTCAAAGTACACCCCCTGAAGGGAGGTAGTATCGGATTTTTACCTACCAAAACCCCTCATCGAGTGGGGAGATAAACCCTGAGGGTTACTCATCCCCGGGAAAAGGAATAGGGGTTGGGATTTGGGAAAGGCATGAGAAGGGAAATTTGTTAAGCGTGGGGGAGATTCGGGGGGTAGAACTGTCGGAGTAGGTGGTCCACCTCGGGGGTGGACACTCGCGTTAAAAAGCGAAGCTAGGAGTGAGCGAGAGGGAGTGGCTCATTGTAGAAGGTGACAGGGCCTTCGGAAATGGTCGTTCGGCTTCGGGGCGAAGTTGGAGAGTGTCAAAATTGTGGAGTTTGCGTGGCCTGCCACTGAGGCCCGGAGATTTGCTGCGAATGAAATTACAGCCTCAGGAAGAAAAGGTAAACCGGTTTCTTTTAGAATTTGGGTGTTTCTCACGAACTAGGGATAGTTTAGTGCGGAACGAAGGATCCGCATGAACGTGCCTTGAAGAGGTTTCAGGCGGTGAGGAAGGGCGCAGGTCTAGACGGGAATGGCGTAGGATCAAATGCTTCTGAGTATTGCGTTAAATGCACGGATTTTCGTATGTTGGACGATGGAGTGATTTCGGAAGAAAGGCTTGATGTCATTAAAGTGCGATGAATTCACCCATTGCCTTGTTACGGGTAGCTGCGATGTGGGACCGCCACGTTAGGGTCCTGTCGAAATGCTTTGCGCATTCCAGGTAACGATGCGAAGATTGTCTGGGTGGGCTGTCTTACTCATGGGTGGGCGTTTGAAGGACGGTGAACAGACTTGCTACCATCGTTTGAACGTTGGCCTGGATCCTCTGTTCAAGAGAAGAAGTTGCAGGGGTGTTTGGGGACGCATTGCGTTTTTGAGGGGGAAGGGGGGAGCTGCTGTCACTGCCCTGGAGTAAGATTTGTGGGACCGTCCTTACGGGGATGTATGTTGGACGGGGCGTTAGTTGCACTGACTTTTGTGTGCTGGGGGCACTATAGATTTTTGAGGGGATTCAGTACTCTTTGTAACCTTGGGGCAGCCGCGATGTGTGGCACAATGGTTGCCTTTACAGTTGGCACAAGTGGGAGTGGCATCTTTCTTGTCTTTTACCTTACATTCGGCAGTGACATGGTTGCAGCCACAGAAGGAACAGACCCAGGCGGCGTGACAATAGTTGACCGTGTGGAAGAACTTCAAACAACGGCGGCATTGGGGAATGTCTTTTGTTGCCTTTTTTGGCTCAACTCTTCGGCTGAGCCCGCAGACCTTGCCAAGTTCGAAGATAGATTTGGACTTCTGGGATGATCTGTCCAGACGAACGGACACTAAGGGCCAGATTTTTCCACCGTTGGACATCCGGTGGACGCCGCGGATGGCAAAGCCATTGTGGATAAGCTCGGCTTTGACATCTTCAGTGGGAATGTCTTCGCGAACTCCACGAAGGACAACATGGAGGTCGCGGTCTTGTTTAAGTTGGTTCGTGGATAACTCAACTTTCGATTTGTCGGGGAAGAACGAGAGTCGACGAAAATCGTGCACGTAATTAGGATACTCTTATAGTCTTTTGTATTTATCGCCCGCCGAGTGGCGATGCCGTGGCTGTCCATGGCGCGAAAAATTTTCGGCCCAAAGGACTTTTGGCGGATTTCTATGGGGGGGCGAGCTTTGGTATTTTGGCTGGTAGCTCCGGTCTCTGCCCCAGAATCGGAGAACGTTGAAGATTCCGAAGACGGAAAAGTAGTACGTCTTCGGCGCTTGTTACGCCGCTTCCCGACTTCTGTGAAGCCGTCAGCGGCAGGGGGGGGTTAGTCTCGATCGGATAATTCAGCCCGTGTAGTAGAAGAAGACACGACGTGCTCACACATTGGGGAAGATGGGGAACTTTCGGAGTGTTGTGGCAAGAATTCGTTGATTATGGCGAGCTTGGA
Source organism: Agrilus planipennis (assembly GCF_000699045.2). Classification (NCBI taxonomy): domain Eukaryota; kingdom Metazoa; phylum Arthropoda; class Insecta; order Coleoptera; family Buprestidae; genus Agrilus; species Agrilus planipennis. Next base: position 105,996 of record NW_020442409.1, read on the forward strand.
CTGCAGCTCGCTCGCCAAGGACATAATTTTCGCAATGGAAAGGTCCCTCCAAGAGTGCGGGGCTCTTGGGGGTAGCCATTTCGAAATGGCTAGCTAAAGAAGTTTGCCTACTCCTGTGGGACGTATTGTATATGGTACAAAGTAAGAAAATGTTAGGTTTTTATTGTTAGTTTAATTGGTGGGGGGTTAAGGGAGTTCAGAGGGGCTTTGCGTACTCCGTCCTAAAGAACTGTTGGTTAGTAATATTTTAAATTGGTTAAACTTACCTAAAAAACGGCTGGGTAATTGTTGAAAACTTGTAGATATTGATGAATATTAAACCACCTGGTTTAATAAGCCGTCGCTATATAGGCAGTGATAACTGCCGGTTGTTGTGTTCGTCGGCTGCGGTAGCTGGTAAGAAGACGGTGGAGAATGTTGCTGGTCGCAAGTACGTATTGAAGCTCGAATGGTTCGAGCTCGAGTGTTGGGTTGTGTTGTTGGTGTCAGCTAGGTCTATTTATATGGTTACGGCGTCAAATGATCTTGTGATCAGGTCATCAATTGGTTCGGTTGCGCGATCGACTCGGTGTGCAGCGGCTAGCGTGTGTTGGTGGGGAACTGGCTCTCGTAGTTGGTTGCAGCAACGGTGATATTCGTTAAGGACGTTTTGATATCAGTACCACTAAACATCTCATATTGTTGGACGTATAAAGACAACCAATTAGTTAAATTCGTCTTTATTGGCTTGCCAACAAGTATAGTAAACGTTGAAATTTAAAATTCTTGTCAAATTAATCAATGTCAGCGTACTATTTTGAAAGTATTTGTACACATTTGTATTTAGTAATATTTTCTTGTGATAATTTAAACTTATCGTTTAAAAAAACCTTTATGCTTCATTATATTACTAGGTTTAACCCGCGTCTTCGCTCGCATTTATGTCCTAGTTTCGTGTCATAGATCAGTCATAAAATTAATTTTTTTAAGTACCTTGGGAACAGTATATTTTTTGGATAAAAGGTGCGTTAAGTCCTTTTCTGTACCCCTGATAATGTGTGTTAAAAATATCATGATAATCGGCTAAGGCGTGATGTAATAAATAGACTAACTCACTTTCGCATTTATAATATTAGTTAAGATACGCACTGTATTGTTTATTATTACAAAATCGAATAAAAGAATATAACCTGTTACGTTGAGATATTAAAGATCAATATACGACCGATAAATTTCTTCTGTTGTTGATTGTTGTTTCTGAGTCTATTATATATTGATTTAATAATAACAAACATCGCAATTATAATAATAACAAAAATTATAGGAGAATTAATATGATGTTGGGAACCAATTTTTTTGTAATTAATAAAATTATTATTGATTTTTAACGGTTCTTTAAATTTAATATCATTCTCGTTAATCCTGTGAAACAATTCTTTTGGTACAATTCTTATATTTCTAAATATTGGTCATATGTTATGTTCTTACGACTACATCCATTGTTATATACAATGAAGACTTTCCAGGCTAAAGAGCCATGGTCTTAAAATTCCACTAGACCACGGCTCTTTCGCCCAGAAAATCTTCTTCGTATAAACTCCAACCGTGAAAGCCTACAAGCATATATATACATCCATTGTTGTTAATTATATTCAGTTTAATTTCCCTTTTATTTATAGGTTCGTTACAATATTCTAACACGTTTCCTTCGTTTAAATAGGTCAAAATTGTCCAATTCTAATTAAATAAAAGTACTTATGTCCGTAACACTTTTCACAAATGTTCACCTATCATCTAACTTACGCAACTTGCTCTCCCTCTCTCTCTCACACACACACACACATCGCTTTAGGCATTCTTTGTAATTAGTAAGTCATTTGTTACCTTTTCTTACCACTGGTTCATAGAAATTCGTCATGGTATATCCATTTGTGAAATGATTTTCTCCAATTTCTTTGTTTTGTATAAAGCTCTTCGTAGAATTGCGTTCTTTAATTTCGTATATATTTATCATAAGCCTTCATAAAATTTTAAACTAATTTCGATATGCAGCTGATCAATGTCATCGTTCGATCCACATAAAATTTTGAAACGCGTAAACTGCATTGTGGTAACGTTCTTTTTTTCTCGTTACTACTTAGCTTCCTATTGAGGAATGCAGATTGTTTTTGTTATTGTCTAATTCGGTATTATTGTTGCTTTCGAGATTATTTACGTATTTCGATATTGTGTTGAATTCACTTACGTAAATATGTTTATTTATTCTACGAGTTTGTTGATGGTCACTTTCACATTTAAGCGTAGATCGATCCTTGTAGTGGCTGTAGTGTTATCAACCCGAGTCTGCTAAACTGTTGTAAAAGGCGTGATTGAATAACGGACTCAAGCAAACGTTGTTTTAAAAAAAGCTAAAAAAGATCAACAGCCATTAACAAATATTACTAAAACTTTGTATAGATAAAACTGTAAAAACTAACTAACATAACATTGTTTTGAAAGCGTTGTACGATTAAAATAATAAATAAATAAATTATTGAAAACCACGCGGTGACACAAACACTTAAAATAAAAAAAAAAGTATATCATATGCATGTTTCCACTGTAGAAAATATTAATTTATTGAACAAAGTTAATTCATACCATACATGGTAGTTCTGTATAACACACATATGATGCTACAGCCTATATTACCCCCATATGTAATAAACTCTACTGGAAAAATCCAACTCATACATACATACTAAGGATTAAAATTATTAATATATAAAAATCGAAGTATCGAAAACAGTAAAAATTAACAATTGTACAAGTGTACAATTTCTAAACACTTTAGCCAAATTTACGAAGAGACAAAATGTTACAAACAGGCGAAGTATTTATTCACATTATAAAACAAGGAAAATGTGCAAAGGGTTTACAAAATGAGCAAAAAATTGAACAGAACGCAAAAGGCTGCTTAAGATTTATCAATTAGCTGTACGCACAATTATGTCTTGTGACGACGCTAGTCAGATCTTCTCTTTCTTGGGACTCTCAAAAGCTTCACCGCACCTTTGAACCACTGATATAAAAAAACACACATCATAAACTCATCCCGCTGAGCATAGGCTCCGCAACCTATACGTATGGATGAACTTACGTTGCTAAAACATTTTCTGTTAGTATTTCTTACTCGATATAGGGTATGTGTCTATAAAGAATTTGACAGGATTCTACCGTTCGCGTTTATGGCGAACTATGGCCCTAGGGATGTTGGATATAGTTAAGTTTAAACGTTGAGATATTAACTTTTTAAAAATATTTATTGTAAAAAAACACAAAAAGAATACAATCAAAGAAATGACGACGTTGACAATTACGGCCTCACTAGTACTACAACTAATCTACTAATTACTTTCTACTGCCTTGAAACATGATTGAAGTTTTTGGATGTAATTATATGTAGAATTGGAACTCAACCGGAAACTTGTTAGTTGGCCCGTTTTAGTATAAAAACATAATTATGTCGTCGGAGTGAATGTGTAATGTAGCTGCCCTGCAGTCAAGTTTTTGAAATTGAGGAAGAAGGGAAAGACGGCTAGAAGCGATTGTATTATGTATTAGTAACAGTTTGTCGTTGCGGTATACGTTATAGAGCGTAACGTGGCATTTTTTCTTTGCGTGAAGCAAGCGTTTCTTGTAATGCTGGTACGTGGATTGAGTCTGTTAGTAGTATGTGCATTACGCTATTTGTTTTTCTCTTCCAGTCGCATTTCTTATTTGTGCATATTTTTAGGTCCGTGAATTTAAGTTAAAAGGGGATGAGCCACCGATGCGTGTGTGCCTGAGTTTTAGGAAAAGGAGACTGATTTTTTGTGGGAGATGCGTGATAGAAATGTAGGCATTGGTGCCTTTGTATACGAAGGATACAGTTCAAGCATCACAGTTACCTATATTTTTATATTGTTGCTAAGGAAACCGATGTTTTGTTTTGGGTAAAAACAATACCTTCGCATGTACAAGTTCTGAAAGGATTTAACTTACAAATGTGTTCAAGTAAAAGTCAAGTTACAAGATTTAGCAATTATTTAAAAGTCATAGACAGCACGCAATTAGATGAATCTGAAATTAAACTACGTACGTCAAAAATTAAACCACTATTAAGGAAATTTCAAAATTTAAATCATCAATTTTTATTGTGTGATGATTCATATGAAAACAAAAAAAAATAGTTCCAATTGTTTGAAGATTTTTACATTTTCAATCGTGCCATAGCCAATAGCTTAATCTCAAACAACAATAATCATGAACAAAATAATACTGCATATTAGAAAATACTACAAATGGAGCAGTAAACGCCTTCTGTAGCACGATGCTACATTTTAGGATTACGTATGCTCCAACAAAGTCCACTTGTATGGATATCTACTTGCTGAAAACGAATCCCGGCGTAGTTAACCTCTATGTGATAGGCACATTAGCTTAATCGAATAAAATAATTCTAAATGGCCTGTATTCTGTCGAAACTGCGAGACGCGGATCGGGATTTCGATCTTTTTGGATCTCATCAGCGCGTCGTAGGCAGCTCCGACAGAACACAGACCAACTTTTACCTGCTGTCTTAACAGTGCGTTTTAGAAAATACTACAAATAGCGCAGTAAACGCCATCTAAGCACGATACTACATTTTAGGATTACGTATTCTCCAACAAGGACCACTTGTGTGGATATCTACTTGCTGAAAACGAATTTCAGCGTAGCCAACCACAACGTGATAGGCACGTTAGCTTAATCGAATAAAATAATTCGAAATGGCCTGTATTCTGTCGAAACTGCCAGACGCGGATCGCGATTTCGATCTTTTTGGATCTCATCAGCTGAATACAGGCCATTTCTGAAAGTCTGAACTGTAATCTAACAATTGAAGCTTCCAGTTCTCCCACATTCGTTCCCGCTCCTGCTAGGCAGCAACCTGACATTTTGGACATATTCGTCACGAAACATGTCAACCTTTCCGCTGAACCGCTAAACGCATTAGAGTCCGACCACCCTCCGGCCCTAATAGAAGTCGGCCGCGCAATTCTTAATCCACCAAAACCAATAACTTTGCTATATTGGCTACATCTCCGTTACATCCTTGAAACTTCTACTTTTAAGTGCACTTCAATTCGCACAACAGCGGAACTCGAAGAAGCGGTAAATCTCCGGTCTAACAAGATTACCGACGCCATCGAGCTCTCCAAATCTTCCCGTGCCAACTCGACCGCGACCAAAACACTACCTCCGGATATTCTTGCCCTCCTCAAAGGGAAAAACAGGACTCGCCACTTATGCAAAGGCACCGCAATCCCGTTCACCGAGCCGAACTAAATGCCATACAGCGTGAACTTAAATCCCGCAGCGCTTCTTTCGACCATTACATCTCACAGGCAGAAACACACCCCCAAAGTGCTTGGAAGGTGATCCGCTCTCCTCGAAACAGAGCTCCCCACCTCCCGCCCCTAAAACAAAACGGCACTGTCTACTTTTCAGACGAAGAGATGGCTGCAGTTTTCGCAGACTCTCTCTGCCTCCAATGCTCTCCACTACCAGGCCCTGTAGATCTCGCCGTCTTTCATGAGCTTACCAAAGCCACAACTCAAAACTTCACCCCCATGCTGACAAAATCCCCAACGCCGTCTTAAAAGCCCTACCGCCAAAACACGGTACCGCTCTCTGTAACATCATAAACGCTTTCATGCGCCTCCACCACTTCCTTTCGGTATGGAAAGAAGCCACCGTCATCTGCCTCACCAAAAAAGGGAAGCCTCTCAGTTCTCCCTCAAGCTACAGGCCTATCAGCTTGCTCAGTTCTCTGAGCAAAGTAGCAGAATCTGTCCTACTCGACCGGCTTCTCGACCATGTGGAGCCAAACAATATCCTTCCAGAATCCCAATACGGTTTCTGCCGCCGCCATGGCACTGGTCAACAGCTCCTCCATGTTTCTGAACATATTTCCGATAGCCTTAACAAACGTCTTCACACCGCCATGCTTGTTCTGGACGTTAAACAAGCCTTTGACCTGGTATGGTAAGAAAGACTCATCTCAGAACTTATCGCCCTCAGCACGCCACATTCCCTTATCGGGGTAATAAGGTCCATCCTCTCGAATAGATCCCTTCGTGTCCGAGTTGGTTCTGCCCTTTCTCCCAGCAGACCAGTCACGGCCGGAGCACCAGAAGGCTCAAAATTATCACCCCTTCTGTTCAACCGGTTCTGCGCAGACATTCCGTCCCACCCCAACATTCTCACGGCTCTTTACGCCGACGACATTGCCCTTATAGATTCTATAAGGACCATCCTACAATGCTCCGCCAGAATTAACAAATTCCACCCCATCTAATGGAGCACTTCCGTCACATACATTGGCGTCGTTTTTGATATAATGCTATCATGGTGCAAACACATCTTGGCCACCCGTGGGAAGGCCCTAGCTGCCTTCGAGATAGAAGTGAGCGGATGAGGGAAACGGTCATTGGGTTTCGGTGTGAAGTTGGAGAGTGCTGAGATGGTGGTGTTTGGGTGGCCTGACACTAAGGCCCGGAGATTTGCCGCGAATGTGATTGCAGCCCCGGAGAATGAAGGTAAACCGGTTTCAATTAGAATTTGGGTGTTTCTGACGAACCAGGGGTAGTTAAGTGCGGAGCGAAGAATCCGCATGTGTGTACCTTGCAAAGGTTTCAGGCGATGGGGAAGAGCGCAGCCCCAAATGCTCCTGATAATTGCGTTAAACGCACGGATTTTGTTTTTTTGGGAGATGGTGTTATTACGATAAAAAGGTTTAAGTGCGATGAATACACCCAGAGCCTTGGTACGGGTCGCTTTAATGTGGAGCCGCCGGAACTGTCGGAATTGACCTTGATCACATTAGGGGCTGGTGTTGGCTCGGATTGGTTGAAATTGGCGTCGGTTGCTACGGTTGAAGACTCCATGTCTTCGGTCAGGGGCGTAGGGGCTGCTGCGGTTGAGAGTAAACGAATAAATTCGAACGAAACTTTCGACGAAAAGTTTGATTTTTTCGGACAGGTGAGTTTCGGTGATGCAAGCAACACCGATTGACTTATCCTCGAGGAAGTGTTCGAGTTCAGTCAATTTACCTCTAATGCTTTGGGCATCCGAAGGTTGTCTGACTGGGCGGTGTTAGACATTGGTGGTTTGTTGTAAGGCGGCGACAATGCTGGCGACCATGGTTTGAACAATGACTTGAAGTCTTTGTTCCAAACTTGGGATTGCAACTACAGCTGGTGGAGTGCTTGTGTTGCGTTTTTTGGCGGGGTTAGGGGGGGCGGTTCTTACTGCCTTGGCGTAGGACATTTGGGATGGTGCTGCCAAAGTGGTATGGGTAAAGGATGGGCGGTAGTTTTCGTGCCTTGGGAAGCAACGGGGGTGACGGTTTTCTTGGGGGGTGAAGGGGAGGTCTTTTTGGGAACGTTGGGGCAGCCGCGGTAAGTGGCGCGGTGGTTCCCTTTGCAATTGGCACAAGTTGAATTTGCATCCTTCTTGTCCTTGGATTTGCATTCGGCCGTGATGTGGTTACGGCCGCAGAATGCGCAGACCCAGGCTGCGTGACAGTAGTTGGCTGTATGGAAAAACTTCATACAGCGGCGACATTGGGGAACATCCTTTGTTGCCTTTTTCGGCTCAACTTTGATGTTGAGGCCGCAGAGTTTACCAAGGTCGAAAATTGCCTTGGAGTTTGAGGCGGTCTTATCAAGACGGACGGAGACAAGGGGCCAGATTTTATTACCTTTGGACATACGATGTATGCCTTTGATAATAAAGCCTTTGTGGCTTAGTTCGGACTCGATGTCCTCTGTTGGGATGTCTTCGCAGACACCGCGGATAACTACATGGAGGTCACGGTCCTGCTGTAGCTGGTTAGTAGAAAATTGGACTTTGGATTCGTCCAGGAAAGAGGATAGACGACGAAAATCGTCGATAGAGTTCGGGTAGACTCGAATTGAGTCTTTGGTGTTTACGGACCTACGGGCGGTGATGCCGTGATTGTCCATGGCACGAAGAATTTTCGGCCAAAGGGACTTCTGTCGTATGACGATTGGTGGTGGAGACTTTTGGCTTGGACTTGGTTCTAAGTCCGATTCGTTGTCCGAGGAAGAGGAAGATGACTCGGACGAAGACAGAAAAGGCTGTTGTCGGCGGCGCTTGTTAGCGCGTTTGCCGGCTTTTACGAAACCGTCGTTCTCTCGGCGGTCCGTGTGCGGTGGACGGGTAGCGGCACTGTCGGAAATGACCTTGGTCGCGCTAGGGGCTGGTGTTGGTTCGGCTTGCTTGGCGTCGTTATGCGGAGGTACGGGTGAAGACTCCATGTCTTCGGTCATTGTCGTAGGGGCTGCAGCGGTGGAGTGTAAACGAATGAATTCGTTTACTGTGGCGAGTTTGGCCTGAAGGTCTCTGGCCAGGGCAAGGGCGTCCGCAAGGGAAAATCCCTCCAAGAGTGCGGAGCTCTTGGGGGTAGCCATGTTGAAAATGGCTAGCTAATTTGATGGTATGTGACTTCGCACAATCAGGAAAATAGGTAAAAAATAGAGAAAAATATATTGGCTTAAAAAAGGTTTGTTGTGTTAGTAAATAGGGTACGTCGTAGTTCAAAGGGACATTGCGTACTCCGTTTCAGAGAACTGTAGGTTAATTGAAATATAATAAAGGAAAACTCTTACCTATTACTGCGGGGCTGAATAATGGTGGCCTTGAGTGGTTAATTGTCCAGTAACGGACAGGTTTTTTGAACACCTGGTTCGCTGGAAAGCTCTGGTCGTTTCGGTGATGTCAATCGGTGCGGTGCAGGTGATGTCAATCGGTGCGGTGCAGGTTTCGGACCTATATTTATATGGTGGATGAAAGGCACAGCGAATCCGGCGTTGTCATTGGTGGATTGGAATTGCCGTGTCACGGAGTAGAAAGAGAGGCACATCGTTTTCTCGCCGGTATGGGCATTTGAACGACATTCGGTTACCTTCATGCAAGTTCGATCCGCGCTCAGCCGGCGGGCCTCGTCGTAGTCGATCGGGAGGCTCTGGTGGTTTTGCTTCTTTCAGTTTTCCTGTTCCCTCAAACTTATAATCTGCTTCCAGATTCTTAGCATTGGCCGCACTCACATGTCGGCGAAGTCAGGGGTGAAATAGTTTAATTAATTATTTTAAAGATATTGACGTTTTTCCAAGCTGTTGGAAAGTATGAAAGTTGTAGACATTTGTTAAATATGTATATTAGGTTAACTACTGCTTTTGACGGTAGATTTCTCAATACAATATTTTGGATGCCATCCTCCTCTGGAGCCTTTTATGGCCGCGTGTTGTTTATTGCTCTGATAATGTCGTTATAATTGCATACTTAATATTGACGTCGACACTACTGTTTACAATACTATCAATTACGCTATTTACATGCTCTTCGTGGGCCTAGGTTCCGAAGTGCTCGGTCAGGTGATGCATTCCCTCAAACTGTTGAGCGAGCACATCTGTCTTGGTCGCTAAACACGATACCGCCCGGTCCATGAAGGGGGTATGATTGTGCTACGTTTTTTGTGAAATGTTTCAACATTTTTCACAGCGTGTTGTCTTTCACACTCAGACTTGAGAGCTTATTCTCCCAGTTGAGGTTATTAATAGTTTTTTTTTCTTTAGTCGAGGCGGATAGCGCACTTCTTTGCGCCTTGATCTGGTCTTTCGCGTGCTTGCTTGTAGCTTTTCGAAAGTCTCTTCTAAGTTTGTTTCTAACCTTGAAAAGATCCCGAGATTATTGGTTTAGAAAGTTAATACTCCAATTGTTATGTTCTTTCGGGATTGATTCTTCCATGGACCGTCTGATATCGCGTGATAATTTTTCGACTGCCTAGTCGATTTTTCTAATGCTATTGGGCTTGTCAGTGAGATCAATTCTTTTATTGAGCATATGGCGAAATTTGTCCCAATTCGCTTTTTTGTAATTTAAATAATATTGTTTGTTTTTGGTGTAATTAGTATTAAAATTTATTTCTAACGCGATGGGTAGGTGATCTGAATTGAGCTCGTTGACAGCCACGAGATCGTATTTAAAATTTAAATTTTGAATCAAAACTAAATCTAATGAACTGTGTAAGTAGTCGTTATTGGGAAAAAATGTGTGACCATCAGGATGTAGCAATACGTACAGTTTTTTTTTTCATATAGTTCAGCAACTTATTGCTGTTGGCGTTGACTCTGCTGTAATTTTGGAGTTGAGGACGCCAGCGATGATGACTTTTGGGGCTGGGTTGAAGAGTTCGTCCAGTTTGTCTTAGTCGATTTTTGCTTTAGCAGATATACAGACACGATGACTGTCTGATTGTCAAGTTCGATTCCAACTGCTTCGAAGTTTGTGGTGTTTATTATGACTTATGATACATTTATTTGGCTTTTTATGCAGATCATGACTCCGCCACCTGCCATCCTAGTTTGTCTCTCTTTTCGGTATAGGTCGTATCCTGGTATATTACAGCATGTTTTTTCCTTATATTAATTTTGTTTTATTGATTAACATGACACCGACGTCGTGATTTTGAAGGTAGTCTTTCAGCTCGGTGAGCTTGTCTTGGAGACTGTTGGCATTCCAGTGTGTAATTTTGATGGAGTTTGCTGATAGGCTATTTCCTTCTATTTTGGATTGCTGGAATGAATGTCTGCAGAATACCTGCTTTATTGTTAGCTTGTTCGATAACCCCAGCTGTGGTCTCGAATGTGTCGAGAATAGACTTGGGAATTGTAGTTCAATTCTTCAATGAAGTGAACTAATTCACTATTATAGTTCAGTAGTTCATTTAGTTCAGCGCTCAGAATGTAGAGTACGCAAAACGTTCAATAATACAGTAGAACCCATTTATTTTCAATACCATCTATTTTCAATTGATTTGCGAAAAACTTTTCTTACGTTGCTCAGCGAATGAAAAAATAGATGCGCAAAAGCAAATTATATGTTTTACATTCAAAATTGGCGCGTAACTACTGCGCAAAGATTTACGCAGACTGCCACAAAATGGGGATGGAGGAGAGAAATATATGAGTCGATTGGCCCCGATAGGTTGAAAATACATGAATTCTACTGTACAAGATATGAACTACTGAACTATAATTATTTCAATTACTGAACTACTTCACTCGGCTCAGTTGAAGTCAGCCGTTCTTGTGAACGACTCGTTCATGAGTTACACAAGTCTAGTCGAGAATGTCATCCTGAACATTTGGTTGAGCTTTTGTACTGTTCTCAGTAGCCTCATAATTTTTTCAAGTTCTACTGCCAATCTTTCTTTTCTGACTATTCGATAACCTGAAATACTGTTACAAAAAGTACCTCCACCTTCTAGTGGACCATTTTACAAGATATGCATACATAGTAACCTCGAGAACACAAAATGCAAATGACTTTATAAAACTAATCAACAGCATACCAAATGTAAATGAAATTGATATTCTTCTAGCAGACCAATACCCTGGAATAAATTCGAAAGAATTCAAAAAATTTCTTCAAGAAAAAGGCATAAATATGATTTTCACAGCAGTCAATGCACCGTTCTCTAACGGACTTAACGAAAGAATTAACCAAGCACTAGTAAATAAAACTAGGTGTAAACTTAATTAAAAAGGAACAAAAACAGCATGGACGAGAATCGCTCATGAAGTCGTAAACCAATACGAGACAGAACATACAATCACCAACTTTGCACCTAAATATTTGCTAGATGGGTCAGATGTATCAGTCTTACCAGACGAACTAAAACAAGAAAAAACAAAAGATGGTTTAATCGCATGGTTAAATACTATAAAATCACACAAATATAATAAACAATTATTTGACATAAATAGAAATCAGCATGATTTTGCAGTAGGAGAATTGGTGTACGTAGAAAACGGCAACAAATTGAACAGGAAAAAATTAGATGAACTGAAAATCGAACCGTTTAAGATACTAGAAAAAAATTCAGAATCGATTTATAAAATTGACACAGGACACAGAAAAATAGAATCAAACCTTTTTTCATATTACAAAATTATACCGGTTGACAATACAATGGAAGAAGAAGAGGAAGTCGAAGGAGAAAAAGAATAGTAGGGGAAGTCCGGAAGACTTGGTCAGGTGGGAGAGTTGAACCACTTTTTAAAACTCAACTTAAATTTTGCGCTAACGAAACGTCAAGACGGTCATTGGTAGAACACTAGAGGCCAATAACCAGCACGTCACCATTTTTTACAATGGCCCGTTTGTTTGGCTCTTAAGTTCGGATAGGTGTTTTTGTTACGGCGGAGTAAATTTTATTAATTTATGTAGTTTTGAGATTTTGGCCGTGTTTGTAGAGGTACGTATTGTGTCTTATTACTATTGTACTGCCTGATTATGGTAGTTTGACGTGAGCTAAGTGTTTTTTCGCTAAGATTGATTGTTTTTCCTGTGACTAAAATTTAATGTCAAAGTAGTATATGCGGGAGACTTGCACCAAGGCGGGTGCGGGAGATATCCTCAGTGGTTCATGTCTCCCTCTATAGTGTTTGTATGAAGATTTTTGGAGTTTTACTTTATAGATGTAGAAATTTACAACTTTTTGACTAAGTTTTAAAGATATTAATGATTTCATTTGTCATGAATGTGACCAGAATTAGATTTTTCGTTTACCAGCTGATTGAAAGTAATTATTAAGGCTAACTGATGATACCAAATGACTAGAATAAGTATATAATTTAAACAAAACGTTAAGAAAAACCAATAAGTTTGATTGAAGAAACGTTAAATGTTTAATTTTGTTAACAAAATGTTGAATAACTATGTTGATTGTGGAATGTTAAAGAATATGTTCAAGTTTTGTTTTTTTTTTTCTTTATTAGAAGAGCAATAACTATGTTCCTTTATAATTTAATTTCATTTTGTGATGTTTTGTTTAATATATCTGTGATTTAAGCTGCAAAATGTTTTTATCTTCCCCTTTAAAAAGCAATGTTCAACTCTCCCCAGATCCCGGTTCAAGTGTCCCTAAGGGTGGGGAGAGTTGACTGGAATGACGTAAAACGAATTAGTTAACCATGAAATTATTACTATGTTTATATAGACGATGTCAAAATGAAATAATTTGTTCTTTCTTCTTCTTCTTTTATTGTAATACACATAATATATACTTATATGTAGCAATGACGTCACTCGCTTCTATGCAAGATCAAACCTGTTAAGAAGTATTCTCTTCAACTCCCCACTCCTTTATTTCAGCAGGGTATATATATCTTTGCACGGCATCCCACAATTAGTTTACATATCAACGAGGTCTTGTGAGCAGTTATCAAATTATCAATAATAATAATAATGGCAAGCAGCAATCAGATTTCTGCTTGGAATTTAAAACAACTATCAAAGGTGTATGTACGAAAGTTCAGCAGTCACCTACTAAAGTATCAATTACAGTTTGATAATGAAGCACCGAAGATTGGCGCGGGATTAACAAACTATGAAAAAGGTTCCCTGAAGAAAATAATAGATGAAACTATCGACCTATTAAAAACAGATGTTGGCTATTCCCCTGGTGATAAAATGCGAATAATCGCTAGCAACGAGGATTTCAAGCACCCCATCTCTACAACAACTAATGCTGATATTTCGGCAACTAGCATTCTCGACCAAGTCGAGAACATTGTGACGTCGAACGAAGAGATCGATGTTTTGGCTACAAAATTTGACATCCAAATTTTTAAAATGCCTCGTTGAACTGGTTGCGTGAAAATGATAAATTTGAAACAGAATTGTCATACAAAGCGGACTTTCGACAAACGGAACAATTACTCGATATACAAATTAAAATTGTGTATGCCGAAAATTTTAATAGCATTATTTATTCAGGTCCCTAAAAAACAATCACATTGTATTTGTATAAAAACAAAAATCACTACGACGTGATCACTAGTATGACTGGCTTTTACGGTCGTTGTACAGACGACTCTGTACGTTACACGTCCATATAAAAAAGAACTTCCGTGTAACTATTTCTATATTTTGTTTTTGGATATTAACCGTTAAAAGATTGGAATGAAAAATTTTGAATTTAAAATGCACAAAGTTAACGTCTACAATCTTACTGAAAGAATGCTTTCTGTACAACTTAAAACTAACTTAAATACATAAACAGACCTCCTGAAGGGAGAGAGGGTGGACAGGCTGTACCAAGCTAGTAATAATTAAGCAGTACAGATATTTTGACCCAAGGGGTCCGACAAAAGTACCTGAAGGACAATAAACTGAACAAAATAGGACTTCACAATTGCCTGAAACATGTTGTTAACTTGGATGAAATATTTTTGTGAATTCCCACATAACTATAGAATTAAAATATATGTATATACAGTCAGGACTGAACAGTCGTGTTTACTATTGTAAGAAATGTGATACTTGTTACAATAATAAAGGTATGCACACGTGCAAGGAGACACCTGTCTGCACGGTATGTAAAGAGCCATCTCACGATTCAGCGACCCGAAATAAAATTTATTGCAGTAATTGTAATAGATATTGTTCTAATGATGCTTGCAAAGATAAGCATTCCGTTGTTTGTGCAGCAATTTATAAGTGTTTATCTTGCAATAAACTTTGCTATCGTCAACAACCGCATCAGTGCGGTTTTACAACATGTAAGAACAGTAAAGAATTGGTCGAGACGGCCGAACATCATTGTTATATTGTAAAGAAGAATAGCAAAAGTGGTATTTGCGATGTATCGTTTAGATGTAACAACCGCGGTAGCAATCGTAATAAGGGTTGTCTATACAATAAAAATGAACGTGTGTGTAATGCACCATGTATTTGTAACGGTCGCACCGAAATGAAGATCCAACAGTGCACTTACACGACCAAATATATTTTCTTCGACTACAAGGTGATGCAAAATACAGGTGTGCACATACCTAATTTGATTATAGCCCGTGACTTTGACAACAACAAATACAGTTTCAATAACAATTCTGAATTCTGTGAACGGTTGATCGCCGAGAAGTACAAGGGGTACACAGCCGTTGCTCATAATTCTAAGGGTTATGACTCATATTTTATACTTAAATACAGGGGCGGCCTTTGAGGGTGGCGAGCAGGGCAACCGCCCGGCGCCTCGCTCTTTCAGGGGCCTCGCGCACTCGCATTAATTTACCTTAGTCCATCATAATTAATAATTTCTTATCTTTGCGTTTAACAATTTTTGTTAATTTCCAATAAACAATTATAAAACTTTAAATTTATTGAAGTGAAACTTCTATATAGACGCGGAATATTACGATTTTTTCTGTCACGACAAAAGCGTTACGGTCGCGTGGAGAGGGTAGACGGTATATCGAGGGGTGAGAGGCGGCAGCGGCGGAGAGAAAGGCTGACGGCGGCGGAGAGAGGGCAACTGCTGCATTAGATGGATATATTTCGCAGCCGCGCGAAGAGTGGGGAGTCCGCTAGAGTCCCGGCGGCGTGTGCTGTGCTCAGCTGTTGTTTTCTTACCTCTGCTCTTCACGTGGGCACTATTGCCTCTATTTGCTGTCTGTGTGAAAACCAAATCATAATTTACAGTAAACCTGTGAAAACAAAATGTGTGCTGGGACACATAATTGAAGTGAAACTTCCACGGACAAGTGGAAAAACGAATCGCAACAAAATTTTTGACTTCAAGTTACGGGCAGGTTTTTAAATTGGACAAGTACATTAACAATCTGCCCGTAAAACTTGAGGTAAAAATTTTGTTGCGATTCGTTTTTCAAATTGTCTGTTTAAGTTTCACTTCTACTATGTGTCCCAGCACACATNAAAAATTTTGTTGCGATTCGTTTTTCCACTTGTCCGTTCAAGTTTCACTTCTACTATGTGTCCCAGCACACATTTCCTTTTTATTAATAATTTTGCATTTCTCGTCAAGTATCATCATTAAAACTAATTTCACAAAGACAACGGCCTCGCAAAGATCTACCCGCCCGGAGCCTCGCAATGACTAAGGCCGCCCCTGCTTAAATATTGTGTGGAAAACTCTATCAAGCCATTCACTATTTACAATGGAACGAAGCTAATGCCACTGGAAATACCGCAACTTCAACTCAAAATTATAGATAGTTCTAATTTCATTGCGGGACCCTTGGCAGATTTTCCTAAAACTTTCGGTCTGAAGGAACTGAATAAGGGGTACTTTCCGCATTTGTTCAACACTCCCGAAAACCAGAATTATATAGGCAACCTACCAGATATCAAGTATTATGGACCAGACATAATGAAACCGAAGGAACGACAAGTATTTTTGGAATGGCATACGTCCAGAATAAATGAAAACTATGTATTTGATTTTCAACGAGAGCTGCAGGACTATTGTGATTCCCATGTGGATATTCTGAGAAGAGGCTGCTTGGAATTTCGAAAGGAGTTTTTGGAGATCGCTAACATTGATCCCTTGCAGTACCTTACGATAGCGAGTGTGTGCATGGCTATTTACAGATCAAAACATATACCACAAAAAATGATTGCTGTTGTAGAGGAGAACCGAAGGACACATACAGCCGAGGTTCGATAGCGTGGCTGAACCAGTTCGGCAATGTGCGTCACGCCCTAAACGGCTGTGAAGTAACAATATGCGGTAATAAAGTTGACGGTTATGATGTCACAAATACAGTTTATAGTACCACGGGTGTTTTTGGCATGGGTGTCCCAAATGTTATCGTCCCACAACAATTAATCATGTAAATCACAAAACAATGGACGATCTGTACGAGAAAACACAACGTCGAAGTCAACAAATGTGAACATACCGAAGAAGAAAAAACAATCACAGTGTGTTGGACAACGCTGGAAATAAGGCTTTAAAAAAGGGTTACATTATACGGGAAATTATTGAAGTATGGCATTTCCCTGAACAATCTACGAATTTATTTCGAGAGTATGAAAATGAAAATAAAATTAGAAACGAGTCCGCATAATTACGAATCGAACGAGGCATTCGCTCGTATCATTAAAGAGCAGACGGGTATAGAGCTGGACTTGAATAAAATTGGAGTTAATCCGGGAAGAAGAGCCATTGCGAAGATCTGCCTGAACTCCTTGTGGGGGAAATTCGGACAGAGATTGAATATGAGTCAGAGCGAATTCGTTACTGACCCGAAGGGATGGTACGAAATACTGCTAGATGACAAAATACAATTTTCAAATTGTATATTTGTCAACGAGGACGTCGTCCATTTAGCATACAAATATAAAGATATGTTTGTAGAAAACTCCACATCCACCAACATATTCATAGCGACATTTACGACAAGTAACGCTCGTCTAAGACTGTACGATATGTTAGATAGGCTGGGCGAGGATGTTGTCTACTACGACTTTTTTTTTTTTAGATAATGCTCGAGGAGGGGAAATCTTCAAAAGACACCCCCTGAAGGGAGGTAGTGTCGGTTTTTTACCGACTAAAACCCCTCCTCGAGCGGGGAGGTAAACCCTGTGGATTTTTCATCCCCGGGAGACAAGTGGAAAGCTGGGGATTAGGGATAGGGTCGAGATGGGAAATCGACCAAGAGTGTTGGTGGACGGGAGTATTGGGGTGGAAACGGGAGTAGGTGGTCCACCTCTGATGTGGTGGGTACACACTCGCGCTAATAAGCGAAACTAGGAAATAAATTTGAGCGAAAGAGGGCGGCTCATTGTAGAAGGTGACAGGGCCTTCGGAGACGGTCGTTGGGATTCGGTGCGAAGTTGGAGAGTGCCGAGATGGTGGGGTTTGGGTGGCTTGACACTGAGGCCCGAAGATTTGCCGCGAATGTGATTGCAGCCTCGGGGAGAGAAGGTAGACCGGTTTCAATCAGAATTTGGGTGTTTCTGACGAACCACGGGTTGTTAAGTGCGGAGCGAAGGATCTGCATGTATGTATCTTGTAAAGGTTTTAGACAATGGAGAAGGGCGCAGCCCCAGACGGGAATGGCATAGGAGCAAATTCTCCTAATAATTGCGTTAAACGCACGGATTTTGGTCTGTTGGGAGATGTTGTTGTTTCGAAAGGAAGGTTTAAGTGCGATGAATGCACCCAGAGCCTTGTTGCGTGTCGCTTTAATGTGGGGCCGCCAGTTTAGGCATCTGTCTAAAACGACGCCAAGGTACGTGACAGAGGTGCTCCATTTGATTGGGCGGTTGTTGACAATAATGGAGGGAGGTTTTCGGAGCCTACGGGAAAAGAAAATTGCTTCCGATTTGGTCTCGTTAATGGAAAGTTTCCATTTCCGATACCAGTTTAGGAGCTGGGGGAGAAACCTATTGATTCTTGCCGTGCATTGGAGAATGGTACTTGAAGAGTTTATGATAGCAATGTCATCGGCGTACAGGGCAGTCAGAATTGAAGTGTGGGAGGGGATGTCCGCGCAAAACAGGTTAAACAGAATAGGGGATAGTTTGGAGCCTTGTGGGACACCGGCTGTGACGGGTTTACTGGCAGAAAGAGCAGAGCCAACGCGGACCCGAAGGCTTCTGTCTGTGAGGAAGGACCTGATAACCCCAACTAGAAAGTGTGGGA
>NW_020442409.1:128070-164508 GCF_000699045.2 Agrilus planipennis
GCTCCTAGGGCCAAGCCGTCGCACCCGCCCACGTCCGAAATGGTGAACAACGCCATAAAGAGCCTGAAGGAGCGCGGAGGGTCGTCGCTGCAGGCCATCAAGAAGTACGTGAGTGCCAATTACAAGGTCGACACGGAGAAGCTCTCGCCGTTCATCAAGAAGTACCTGAAATCGGCCGTCGCGTCCGGAACGTTGGTTCAGACGAAAGGGAAAGGCGCTTCCGGCTCGTTCAAGCTCGCCGCGTCGTCGGTCTCGGGAAAGGGCGCGACGACGGCGTCCGGCGCTGCTGCCGCTGCCAAGAACAAGGCCGCCAAGAAAGCGACGCCGTCGACGGCCAGCAAGAAGGCGCGAAGCGCAACGACGGTCGCCAAGAAGGCCGGCGGCGGCATCAAGACGAAGAAGGCCGCCGCCGCCAACGGCAGCCGGCAGCGCCAAGGCCAAGAAGGCTGCCGCGGTGAGCGAGAAGAAGGCGTCGGCCGCCGCCGCCGCCGCGGCCGCGAGCTCTCCCAAGTCGCCGTCGAAGGCGAAAAAGACGACCAAGGTGCCGACGATAACCTACCCAACTCCCTTAAACAATAACACTAAAACACACACACACACACATATATATAAATATAACGGATTCTAGCACAGAGGAGTAGGTAACTGCCGAAACGTCATCGATCGTAAACGTGTAACTGTTAAATGGTTACTGTTAAACGGTTGCTGTTACTGGTCACATTATGTTATTGGCTCTAGGCGGTGTCAGTGGGTGTAAGCATTAATACATATATTGTATTTATACTATGAAGAATGCGGATTTTGAAAACAAGTTATTTGGTGGAGAAAGGGAACGAAGTAGGAATACGTTAAGAGGAGGAAGAAGGTGGTTGAGTTGGACAGTTAAATGTTATATCAATAATTAAAGGAAATGTTGCTAAGATTAATGATTCTTTATTTTGACATAAATAAAGTACATAACTGCTACAATCAAAATATTGAATAATAAAATTGCATTAATAGTGCTTACAACTTGTAGAAATAGGAAAGGGTGGGTGATGTAACCCTTTGATACAGAGCCCTCTCTGTATTCAGCCTCATGAAGGTGAATCTATCGGCTTTCAACGTATTTTGTGATGTAACCCTTTGATACAGAGCCCTCTCTGTTTTCAGCCTCATGAAGGTGAATCTCTCGGCTTTCAACGTATTTTCGAGACTGTCCATCTTTTTCAATGAATGCAAGTTTTACAGAGTGCAGGTTTTCCACGTTTTTAATGGTATAAACATTTGTACCATTCACATTTTTTAAAATAACAGATCCCCAATTTTTCATCCATGCACAAGGCACATCAATATCTTTATTAAAATTTTTACAAAAATAGGCTTGATCACCAATTGCGTTATCAGGTCGTGAAATGTAGAGGGTGTTGTTATATAAATGCAGACATGCAGAAGCTTTTACGGATGCAGAAATCGAGGATATAAACGATAAAATAGATAAAAAAGTGGGTCATCCATCGATTCGACTCAAAGGATTTGTCGGAAAAGCAGTTGATATAGAAATACAAATGTAAAATGTATAACGTTATGTAAGAGAATAAAAGATTTATTTTGTATTTTAATGTGTTTTATTTGTTTAAATGATTTTATGAATGTAAAGACAACCAATATTTTAACAAAAGAACATTTTTGTAAGCACAAGTTGGTTCTACATCTGTTTTATAGACACGTTTACTTTAAAATCAGCTGCTAGACTTAAGAGAGATGGACATTCGATGTCTTCAATGTTAACAAAGTTAAGTATTCCAATAACCACATTTTTTGTTTGTAATCCCTTAACATATACAATTGTTGACTCCACCAATATAGGATGAATACTATCATAAATCGTAGAGTATGGAAGATCACCGTCATCCCAATATAACCCATGAAAATTTCTGGTTAACCAACAATTTTGACTTGATGGCTGAAATGTGAACTGATAGATTGGGTCTTCTTTTAGCGCAACAATAGCTACTTCCTTGAAAACAAATCGATTCTCACAACATTGAAAACCTTGTACATCTGTATGTATGAAAGTCATCGTGCTCACTGTTCAGTACTGGTAAAGAAAGTGAAGTATGGATGTAGTCATTGGGTTTTATACTTCTCGAACCAAGTTTGTAGAGGGATTGTAACGTATCACACGATCATGAATGAGTAAACAGTAAGCTGCTGTTTTATCTGGTATATTGCGTTTAGTTTGAATTTCTAAACGATTATCGATACTTCCAGATTTCACAATTTCACTTTGATAAGGGCAGTCGACTATTACAAGAGGAGCAATTGTTCGAAATTCCTTAGGATCGAATAAGGGTTCACTTACATTACCATAATACCATTGTTGAAAGTTAACATACATTTCGTACAAAACAGCAAATCTGGAAAGATCAAAATCTAAATTCAAATTATCATACGGGTACATAGTGGATCCTAAGTGAACTTTAAAATTTGTTAGGTTGCAGTGATCGAAAACACTCTTATTTTTTGTAATCCGAAAATAATGAAACGAGGTTTTTCCAACTGTGATGTAGTTTTCACAGCCCAGATGTGAGAATGGGATTGGTTAAGTAAGGGATATTCATGTAGTTCCCAACTACGAAAAGAAAGTTCCATATTTAAATTGCGATCAACGTAACGTAATAAGTTCAAACGTTCAGCGTTAGCAACAGATACATGAGGAATTTTCCAACATATCTGATCCAAATGCACATCAACCTCTTCAGCTGGTGTTGCTGAGCAAAAGAGGGAATTATTGTCAGTACTGCTGTGAACTAGAACTAATTCTTATCGAATGTTGAGTATTATTTTTCGAAAGTCTTCTCCAAACCCCACAATCATACGAAGAGGAATACAAACGTTAAAGTAACCGTTTGTATCAATCAGATTTCTGGTATGAAGGGCAACTTCCTGTACAGCACCTAGAGCAGGAGGCAACCATCCACTATTTATGAGACGTTTACTTTCATTTTCATTGTAAGACGCATAACCTTTCATTGTTGTAGTCATACCAGGATTACGGACTCGATCAATAACTTTTCCTCCCAATTAATTTCGAATTTTATCAAATAGGTATAGAATTCCATTATTGATAAAAGAAGTATTAGTTGGTGCAGTTCCATCCTTTTTCAATAAACGTCCTTCTATGTATACGAAACTACCGCAAGGTAAGGTGTAAACATCTTCATTTTCTATTGGAATGCGTATGGTATCATTATTCTTAATAGTTGAATTAGCATGGGGTTGGTGAGTATGTTTATCAGCGTTAATAATAGCGTTGTCGAAGACTGCTTTCTAGGTGACATTTAGTATTTCTGCAACACATTTTAACGTTTCACCTTTTTCAATCGCAACCCCAAAGATTCAAGGAACTGTTTATTAGACGGTGTTAATCGCTTAACGGGTGTAAGCGAAATAACGTCTCAGAGTGTAGTGATCGTTTTATAGTAGTATTTTTGTTTGAATAACGTTGGGTACAGTTGTATCGCGCAACCATATTATAGTTTTCGTAAGCGAAGTCTTACTGTAACACGCTCTCCACGGAAACTAACAAGATCACCGTCTTGATCAACTATTTTAAGGGAAATGTAATCGATGACACGAGTGTTGATAGATAAGTATGTAAGACTTGTGGGATTCTCTACAGTTTTAAATCTCGG
This sequence comes from Agrilus planipennis, assembly GCF_000699045.2. Classification (NCBI taxonomy): domain Eukaryota; kingdom Metazoa; phylum Arthropoda; class Insecta; order Coleoptera; family Buprestidae; genus Agrilus; species Agrilus planipennis. The sequence continues at coordinate 131,748 of NW_020442409.1, forward strand.
AGGTATATTGGGAAATAATTGATGTAATATATGTCCATCTTGTCCTTTAGTAGCATCATTAGTATGTATGTAGGAGTTAGATACAAGGTTACATGTTACTGAAATTGCGTTTACCTTGAAAATGTCAGCTACATGATCGGACTCCTCTTGAAACGATGATAGAAGTTTATTTTCAAAACCCAATATCTTCGTCGGAGAATCTGTTGGAGTAAAGTCAACATTTTTGGTACTCTTTATACGACTTTTTAATGTAGTATTGTCTCCAGACAAGTGAATATTATAATTAGTATCTCCCAATTTCTCATGAAGAAAATTATTAATATCATCAATTTCATATGACTCTTCCGGAATAACTACGACTGGTTTCTTAGAATCTTCAAAATAAAATTTGTTGTTGTTTTCATCAATATTGGGAATGCTGTTGTATTTATTCATACAACCGGTGGACTTATTATCATTTGTTGCTCCGACTTTGTATCAGTCAGTCAAGGCGAATGTGTAGGACATGTTTTCGGTTTAACGTTCTGTTTAATACAGAGAAGTAATTTTGATGGTTTGTATTAAAAAAGGATTTATGTAATCTTCTGCAGGAATTGGAGAACTAAATGACCACAGTTAAAATCGGTGGGGTTCTGAACACGATTGTAGTTATAAGTGATATAGCAAGGTCCAGCAGATTGTAAATATTGAACCAATTCATTAGGTGGATGAAGATTACCAAAACTGTCAAAATAAATAGCTCTGCTGTTTCGTTTTACATACGCTGTCCAATGTGTACCAGTTCCGGTGTTTAAATTAACAATTCCACTTCCATATATTTTAACTGGTAATTCGTTACGCATGAAGATTCCACGAAAATGTGGAATTTGTAAATAGCCAATGTAATTGTGTAAATATGAATCTGTTAGAATATGATTAGGCAATTTCAGGAAAGGTATAAGCCGAAACCTTTACGGGAAGGTTGTATCGAAATATTTTTTCCAAGAGTAATGGCTACATCAATTAAAGAACGGAGAGACTATGCGGATATATTAAAACGTACGGGAGCAGTATACAATTTAAGGCAGCAAACAACGAAGCCTTCTAAAGGTGGAGGCTTATCGCTGTTAACTTACAACGAAAAACCGATAGAATACAAATATTTTGATGATGTTAATGAATTGTGTGATCGTTTAAAGTTATTAGTTGCTTCTCAACAAGCAGGCAACACAAATCATTAAAACGAAATGCAATCAATTTTAGAATGTTGCGGGAGTTTAATATAATCGAATAAACGAATTGTTGGGATGGTTAGCTAGACAATGGCGATCGATAAGTTCGGACGTGCGTTAGAAAAAAACGATCATATTCGCGAGCATTTAGCAATGTTCACGATTTTAATCATAACCGCTTAACAAGAATCGGGGACCCTCAGCAGGAGCATGATGCTGTTAATGTTCGATTTTTGGAGAAAAAGCTGAAACTTATTTTATCTCAAGATGATGTGATGAATATTAGAAAGGCATTCGACAAAGTATTGTATTTTGTTGACGTGACTAATAAACGTATTATACACTTGAATGAGCCTACAGCTGGCTTTCATGCAGCTACAAAAAAATATGTAGACGAAAAGGATAGGTTAACAAAATATCAGAATCGAATGTGAAAAAGTAAAGAATAGCGCTGTCAGTGAAGGAGATAGAAGGATGAAGGATTTACGAGAAGAATTAAAAACAATTGTCTCCAAAAGTGATCAAAAGATGATGAAAACATTTAATGATAAAATGGATATATTAATTAAAAATATGGGAAGAGAAATTGAAAATTATATTAATGATAGGGATAAGAAAATAACAAAAATAGTTAATGATGTGATAGAAAAGAATGGCGTCATAATCATGTACACCCCTTCAGCAAAAATTACAGTGGAGTGTAAAAATGTAGAAACATTTGCTAAAAAAGGTGACGATGAATTGTCGAACAAACTAAAGACAGACATTGTGACAAACATGAAAAGAGATATAGATATGAGTGTCCAATTAATAAAGACATTGATTAAAGATGAGTGCAAAAAAGTTATGGAATTTGCAGAGAAAGAAATTGAAGTAAGCAGTAAAAAGAAAGAAGACCTAAAAAAGGAGTTAGTGAAAATGGTGGAGTCATTAAAAAAAGAAGTAAATGATCCTAAAGTAAGATTTGATACTTTAGAACAAACAGCAGCAGGAAGTACAAAATCGAGCAATTCTAAACCAACAGAGGCATCGTCTGTGTAGTTGTCGTCAATAGAAAGGAATGTCTAACGTGAAAGAGGAAGTTATGAAAGAACTGCATAAACCTGAAAGGATAAATTTTTCACGCCGTAAGGTAGTTATTAAAGGATTGGATGATCTTCATCAAGCCGATTTAGTTGAAATGATTCCGTATGCGAGAGAAAATAAAGGTTTCCGATATATTTTAGTTATAATAGATGTTTTCTCAAAATTTGTATGGGCTCAAGCAGTAAAACGGAAAACAGGTGAATATTACAGTTAATTTTCAAAAGAGATAAACGTCTTCCTAAGAATATGCAAACTGACCTGGGAAAAGAATTTTATAACGAACAAGTGAAGAAAGTAATGCAGAAATATAAAATTAACCATTATTCAACGTATAGCACAAAGAAAGCATCAGTTGTGGAAAGGGTAAATCGAACGCTAAAATCAAAAATGTGGCAGCGCTTCAGTTTACAAGGATCCTACAAATGGTTGAATATATTACAAGATATCGTAAGTGACTACAACAATAAGATTCTCAGAACCATCAGAATGAAACCAAGCAAAGTCAATAGACGAAATGAAGAAACACTTTTGAAAAGTGTTAATAACAATCCGAAAAAGATGGATTTACGAAGAATTCAGTTTAATGTGGGAGACCGGGTACGAATAAGCATTTGGTCTCGTTATGTGTTCTGATGTGAGGTGGTTAAATAATAAAATGCGGAATAAAACTATAACACACTTTAATAAAATAAGAACGAAAAATGAAGACTAGAATTAAGACGGTAAAATGGCGAAGTTGAAATTAGGAAGTATAAGTCAGAACTGATTTTAGTTTTTGAAAAGAGAATGTAAGAAGGGTGATAAGGAAGAGTTAGAAATAAGTTGAGTAAAGTAGGGAACCAATACGATACTAGTAAAATCTAGAAATGTAGTTTAAAAGAAATACTGAGATGTTAAGTTTGAACCCAAATCACCGAAGAAACTGACCATAAAACTGCAATTAGGAAAAGTAAGAATTATAGACGTCATGCAGTTAGTATACAGAGTTGAATTGTTAAAAGGGATGATAGGAAAGTACGTAGGCAATTAAATAGTCGTTTAGCTGAAAAATAAGTATAGAGCAGGTATTGAATAGAAATAGAATTATAAGAAAAGAACATTTACACAATAATACAATGACTATATACAATAATTGACAAAACTATATGAATCGCCACAAGTAAATATCGTGAATCATTTAGCAAGGGTTATACACCGAATTGGTCCAACGAACTATTTACAATAAGCCGTATAAAATTGTCTGATCCGATCATGTACTACTTAAAGGACGATAAAGGGGAAGACATAAAAGGAGGATTTTATGGTATGGAATTACAGAAAGCTGCACATCTAGACTTTTTTTGGTAGAGCGAGTATTAAGACGTATAGCTGATGTGGTTTGCGTGAAATGGTTAAATAGCTGGATCCATAAAAAAAACGCTTTGTGATATAGTTATGGATTTTTGTATGAATAAATGGTAAAACGTTTACAAAATTTTATACCCCCTCCCCAAAGTGTGATTATAAATAACGTTAAATGTGGTGAATGTAGCCAGTTGTTATCGTTAGTCACTGCACTGAAAGTTAAAGACATAGTAATGGTAGAGAGTTATGTAATTGAAGTTCAATTTTTCAAAGACGGTTTATTGTTTGAGAGAAAACATTTGCTAATTTTACATCAACTCCTTTATTAACGTTCTCCATTGTTTTTCCGAAAACACTATTGTTCATTAATTTGAAGAAGGATTTCCCAAATTTATTTTCAGACAAATTACGTTGTGGGTATTTAAATCGATGAAAGGTTTAAGCCAGTGGGACTGTTTAAACTTGATAACTCTGTGAACTTTAAGTAATCGTAGTCCATTATGAAGGGCTTGTTGAAGCGTAAAATAATGAAGAATATATTTTGTCTTATTCGTTAGGTTCGGTATCAGTTTTTTGACTTTACCATTCACATTAGCAGGAGAGATAATGTTTTCAAATAAAAAGGGAAGATCAGCATGTAAATCATAGAGCTGTTGGGGATATTCAACATTTACTTCAAGTGCGTAACCGTATTCAGAAGAAGCATGTAAAGAGAGTACATTCAATTCATTAATTTCGGCTTGGGTTAGCCAACGGAAGTGGGAAATAGGAAGTGCTAGACTCATACTATGTCCATACAAATTAGTAGCATCCAGATACATAATGAAGGAGGTAGGCGCGGACGCGCCGTAATCGGGGATGTGAAGGTTGTTAGCGAAGTGCATTGTTTGAACGCATTAACTTATTCCTCCACGTACCCCTTTTTGAAAAAATTTTAACATATCGATATCAGTTAGAAGTTGTAAACTAACGCGAGTGAAGTTTAACATACTATCCCACGCAATCCCTGGCACTGTGTAATACTGAGCAGGATCTAAGTCGTAAGTGGTGAGACATATTTGTCGGAAATTCTCGAAAACATCAGCTAGCAAAAGAACATCTGTTTTCAAGTAGATATCAGAGTATTCTCCGAGTGTTGAACATGAGAAAGTATTCCAAACAGTTTTAACTCTTTTATAATCGTCATCGGAAACGGGGAGGGAAGTCACTTTATAGAAGAAATCGTCTTTCTGCGGAAATATTGTTTCATCAAGCTTAGCAATATGATCTAGGTAGGAATAAGGGAAAACACCTTTCCGTCGCACGCACAAGTTGAAAGTGATTAGGATCGGGAAAGTATTTCTTCACTTGCAAACATTGATGAGCATCAAGTTCATCCGACAGCTTGTCGAGAAATCTGATCTTCACGAACAGATTTTGTGTTGAGTCGTCTGTTTCAGGAAAAGTTGGAAAAGGAAATGTATTTTTCTTTATTTTGAGCTATTACGGTAAATTTAACATCGTTCACAGTCATTTCCTTTAGAAACAAGTGGCAATCATATCCGGAGAGATTGTGGAAAAAACAGGTACAAAGTTGGGTAGTTTGTAATTTAAATTACATCTGGAGTGAGCAGCTCCTAATCGAACTTTACCGGTCAAATGACAATGATCATGCACCTTGACGTCATCGTCCAGAAAGGGTTCTTCGCAAATATTGCAAGGGGTAGCATCGGAAAAAAGGCGTATTTCTTCATCTGTCAGGGGTATCATGGGAGAAACGATCTTCAAATATCGATGATAAATATCATAAACATCTCGATCGAGAGTTGTAACGAATTGATTGGCGCAATCGGGGCCTCGATATGATCTGAATTTGGAGAGGGAATCATCGAAGAAGCACTTCATCAAATAAGCATAGGAATGAGGTAGATGTTTGTGGGTGGATGTGGTGCGTTCTTGTTAGGGTCATGAAAACATGTATGAATTGGTCGCAATACTGTTTCAAAGTCTGCGTATACAACAAATAATACTTTAATATGTTCCTAATAATTTTCAAATTTTAAAATGTGATTGGGGACAAACCTACCCATCTTATCCATCTTGAAATCACCGTTGGGAAGGCGGGTGTAGACATGATTACATTCATGCTGCTGATGACGCCTACATCGTGGGGTAAAGTGGAGAAGAATTGTAGGTAACCGTCGCATAAGAATTTGCGATGCCCAGTTTTAGAAAGTTGTTGAGAAAGTAATTATTTCCTAGATCATCATCGAGCAAGAGCAGGTTGAAGTGTAGCCGTCGCTAGACGGGTGAGTAGTAAAGGGGGCCAACGATTTCCCATATCCACTTTTCATCTTTCAAAACGGATTCAGTACCGTAAACATTCACAGAGCAATGGTTCTTCGATTCAAATTTCTGTATGTCAGTTAATTTCATAGGAAATTGGATACCGTCATGTCCAAAGTGCGGGAGTAATGTGGATAGGAAGTAGTTCTTTGCGGGTTGCCCATGCGAAGCAGGCCTGATCGTCGTTTCGCACATTCACAACCACTTTCTTGAGTAAAATTTGTTTCGTTAAGGGAATGTATGAAGACGCTCTCAGTGGATTGTACTTGTTAAAGTTGATTTCAAGGAAAAGAACCCTTTCTAAAATCCATCCTGTAGAAATGAGGAAATGTTAAATGAAATGAAACGTATACTAAAAAGATGAGTTACCTGACTCTCGTTCTTGCAACTCTGACGCTTTAGCCTCAAGTATCTCAAAGAAGTTTTGTAGAAGATTGGGAAGATCGATGGATCGAGTCACAACCTTGTTGTTGGTGTTGAATTTAGGATTTAATTTCAAACAACTGTTTGGTTTCGTGTACGTAACGTCCGAAAACTTCAAGATTTATTTTAAGCGTTTCGTGGAGGTGAATCTGATTACGTATGACACGCAAGCATTTGTCGAGAACATCGGTGAAAAAGTCGTTATACGATAGAAGGTATTTCGTAGACGTAATACGAAACGGGGCAATCCTGCTAGCGAAAGCAGAGGAAAGGAAACCGATTCCCTCCTCAAGAGGTGAACAACAATTTTGTTTATGCTGTAGGGTGCGCAGGTGACCGTTGTACGAAGATTGAGGAACATATATTTTGCACGTTTCACACGAGCGGTCGGAAAAGCTGGCAGATGCAGCACATTTCGGTTTTTTATTCGGTAGCGAGGAATTGGGATGGTATTGTACTCGTTTACGACACGAAGCTTTTTGATGTCGTTTTAAATTGTCAGATCGCGTAAAGGACGTATCGCAGTCCGGACAACGAATCATATCAGTTGGATGTAACAGAGGTATCTCGAGAAAGGAGTGGGAGAATATGAAGAAGGTGAGGGTTGTGAAGGGGATGGGGTGGGGTGGTTTGAAGATATTTAAGCGACATATATAGAGGAAAAGATTAAGTAAAATGACTGAATTGGGACAGTGTGATGCGGCATATGCGTCAGTAATTAGTTTCGACGAATCGGAGTTGTTAGTGATGCTGGAGGAGTTCTTCCACGACGATCAATTAGCGATGAAGACAGTCGGTGGAGGAAAATCATGTGTAGGAGATGTAGCCACGGAAGGGATAACAGTACCTAGTACATCGCAGATGCCGGCAGGGGGCGGTAAATCCGTAAGTATGAAGCCTAAGAAGCAGATATACAATAGAAGAGTGTCGGGCAGTCCGTTGGATTATTCAAAGCTTGTGGACCAGGTGCGAGAAGCAGTGAAGACACTTCAACGGGGGAAGCGAAAACGAGAAGGTGAAATAAAGCACCATGACATGAAGGACGCTTCAGTTTTGGAACAAATAAAGCGGAAAGAGAAAGAGTTGGAGGATCTGAAGAAAAGTTGTTAAAGCAGCTGTAGAATGGTGATGGAGGGTAGAAAGCGAGTGGAAGAGGTGGAGTACAAGTAAAATGAATTGCAAACACAATTGTTGAACATATTTAATTAATATTGTAAATATCGTAATATAAAATAAAAGATTGTATTATAAGATGATTTTATTATACAAAGTTGGGTAGTTTGTAATATAAATTACATCTGGAGTGAGCAGCTCCTAATCGAACTTTACCGGTCAAATGACAATGATCATGCACCTTGACGTCATCGTCCAGAAAGGGTTCTTCGCAAATATTGCAAGGGGTAGCATCGGAAAAAAGGCGTATTTCTTCATCTGTCAGGGGTATCATGGGAGAAACGATCTTCAAATATCGATGATAAATATCATAAACATCTCGATCGAGAGTTGTAACGAATTGATTGGCGCAATCGGGGCCTCGATACGATCTGAATTTCGAGAGGGAATCATCGAAGGAGCACTTCATCAAATAAGCAAAGGAATGAGGTTGATGTTTGTGGGTGGATGTGGTGGCAGTCTTATTAGGGTCATGAAAACATGTGTGAATTGGTCGCAGTACGGTTTCAAAGTCTGCGTATACAACAAATGGTACTTTGATACGTTTCTGATAATTTTCAAATTTTAAAATGTGATTGGGGACAAACCTACCCATCTTATCCATCTTGAAATCACCGTTGGGAAGGCNGAGTGGGGTATGAGTAGGGTGAGAAGAATTGTGGGAGGAGGAAGATGAGAGTGGGGGAAGCGAGGATCTGCAGAGTTCTTAATATAGAAGGAAAAATATATTGTGTAATCAGTAATGGTGTAGGCAGCATGAGATTCGTTTGTAAAACATCATGGTTTGAGAACCGTTCATTGAGATTATTTAATAGTATAGAAGTCGGTGCGCTACCTATATTGTATCGCACAGACTTCAGAGCGGACGTATGCGAGGACGAGTGGATACAGTCATGGCGATCTGGTTTGAATATTGAGAATAATTACCGACAGTTTTTGCCAATCAACGGTGAGAGATGCGATAATAGAGAAAGACGTATAAAGAAGGGTTATGTGCAGGATAAATATACGATGCAAAGTAATTGTTCATTGGAACATATTCTGAGACGTAGTGTGTGTGACAACATTAACGTATACACGTGTACCGAAGGGAAGGTGTTGTTAAACTTACATGAAAATACAACGTTGGTGTTGTGTAGCAATTGCATGGTATTAGGAGACTTAAATTCGCGACACAACATATTCTGAGAAACGACAACAAGCGCGAACGGCCGGATACTAACGAACGCGCTAACATCACTCACTGACACTATTCAGACACCCTAATCTAACTACCAAAAAATCCGTTTCATAGAGAGCAACAGAATTCTTCACATCGGAGAAAAGGCTATGCAAGAAACTTTACAGAGAGAAGAGAGAGATGATACAAAAAAATATGTATCTAATTTTAGGAATCTATTATTTTTGTAAGAGAAAATTGTAACATAATAAATAACTAAACTTTTTAATATTTATTTATCAAATTTTCTTTCCATAAGCATAGACTAGAATACTCAAATAGAGGTACTAAATGAACTGTGTTTGGACCATAATCCCACTATTTTCATCATAGACAAACAACCCATAATAACCAAAATTCAAAAGAACGAAACAAACTGGTGCAAATTCACAGAACTACTGAAAATCAACAGCGCTAAATTCAATAAGCAGGTAACAAAAGAAGACATAGAAAATGAAGTGATAAAATTACAAGAAGAAATCCTAACTGCAATACAACAAAGGATAAAAGAAGTCGAAATCACAACAGCACATAACAACTAAAACTTGACAGCCCTACCATAAAATATACGTCAAATCCTATCAAACAAGAGAAAAGCCGGGAAAAGCTCAACTAAAACTAAAACCACAAGACAACGCGGAAGAAAATAGACTACAGCGAGAACTTCATAAACCCATAAAAGAATACAACTAAAACAACTGGTAAAACTTCTTGGCAGAAATAAATGACGACCCACAATCTGTTTGGAAACTCGTTCGCAAACCGAAAAGGGGAGAAACAGCAACACCTCAACTCCAGAGCAAACCCGGAGAACTCTACTCAGGCCATCATATTCACAAAAAGAAAAACTCAAACAGAGGAAGTGCTAGAGATAGAAAGAAAATTCAATCCCTTTGAGAGATGATTTCACTCACTTAGGAGTAACTCTAGACTCCAAACTCACGGGGATGAATCACACGTAACACGGCGTCATTAAAAAGCTACAAAGCTTCGTGTGAAGCAGAAAGCTAGAACTAAGATTTAAACGAGATCTATACAAAACAATTATACAACCAGAATTAACATACAACACCGTTGGTAGCCACAAAAACCCCATTATTAGGAAAATAATAGATAGACAGATGGTATCTATGAGACCTCAACTAGACATTACAATCTAGTCATGCAACAACGAACTGAAACTTTCCGACCAGCAATAAAGCAGCGTAATGGCTTTTACCAAAGAGTCCTTCAGATATAAGGAGTTAAAGGCTCATATAGCCAACCCAAACATCAATCAGAAGGTAGAAGTATAGAGATACGGTCGTCACATCCGATAATGTCAGTCAAGAAACGTCACCCTCTTCGGTCGTCCGATCCCATGAAAAACCCACGTCAAGTACGTGAGTGTCAAACTAGATAGAAGACTAACCTGGAAACGTTACGCCGACTATTACAGCGGCAGTGCAATCTTTGCTCTAATGAAACGCAGGAGAAAACTTAGCCTCAACGATAAACTTCGGCTGTACACATCGATTATTATTAGACCGATTATGACGTACGTCGCACTTGCGTTTTCATACGCTTCCAAAACAGATTTGAATAAACTCTAAGTTGTGTAAAAGAAGACGTTGAGGCTTGTCACGAAAAGCTCCTTGATTCGTTTCAAATGCGACACTACACCAGGACTTAAAAGTACCATGGGTAAAAAACCTACTACAAGAAACGGCAACCAACACCTTCGTAACCTGCCAAGCCCGCCAGGACTCGCTAATATGCGAAATGGTAAATTCCAAACAGCACGTGCTCTACAAGCACATATGACCTAAAATGGTCATACTAAATTAGATACATTTTGACCGATGTAATCAGGTCGTTGCACAAGACACGTACTAACCATTTCTTGTTATTTCTACTAACAGTTTATTTATTATCAGTTCTTATTTATTAAGTGGTGGGTGCTTTGTCAAAAATATTATTATTTGAGCAACTTACACAATAATGTATCCATAGATAATTTGCAGCAGGCTTTAGTAGCAATGAAGAACGGAATGTCAAAGAATCTATCACATTTGGGAATCCTAGACAAACTCTTCAACATAGACTGAGCACAAAATTTAAAAATGTTGGTCACGGTCCATCATCCTATTTAACCAAAAAAGAGGAGAACATACTTGAGGAATGAATTATTGACTGTCACAAGAACGGATTTCCTAAGAGAAACACCGACTTACAAGTATCTGCGAATACTCGGAAATTGACAGTTCCTAGAATGGTGACGAAATAATCCTTTTCTTAGTACATTTTGCATAGACCATTATAAAGCTCTACAAAAACTAGTGGATCAGCAAAATAATTCGAGATATGTCAACATAAAAGTTAAAAGGTTCAAGGGTGGCGACTTATTTATTACTACTGTTCAGCATCTATAAAACAATGATAAAACATTACAACTAGTAATACTTAAACATTTTTACCGTAAATTAAATTAACAAGATCTACACTCAAGTTCAAACCAAACATTTAACAGTGTTCAGGCTACCGATTTCCCAATTATTCGTGGCTCTAGAAATTCTTCTATTACAAATTTGGGATTTAAACTAAATAAGAAGATGTACGAATGTCTGGCATAAATTAGCCTTGTTGCATAAACTAACATTATCTATCGTGGGAGCATTCACAATCTGTTTTGCATTTGTTTTAACGCTAGACATGTATTTATTTGTGTTTTGATATTTTATGTACTGATGTGGTTGTTCACATGATTTACTGTGAAGCTTATACTATGCTCTATTTATAAAAATTGAAGGAAATGAATTAATACATCGAAATATGAGCGTAAACCACAAAACTCCTCTGTACCATTTCTTCAGTTTAAAATGCTGTTTATTCTTGGCGTTTGGGGTGTTGATGGTATTTATTCGGTTTGTTTTGCAACGTTCAATTATTTTAGTTGGTTTTTCTTGTGAATTCAACTTGTCCCGCTATGGATTCTGGACAATGACTGAATTTTTTTTTCGTCAAATTCTTTTCCCATTAAGCCTGACAGTCTTTTTTTAAATGTATTTTCTTTTACATTTTAAATGAGTTATTTAAACTCGTTTGATAATTCCTTTTGATCAATTTATGCATATAATTATTTTGCATTCACTAATTCATTAGGTAAATAAGGTTTAGGCATTTGTTTGAATTTCGTGTGCTTTATTTACGTCGACAAAGTACAGATATCCCCAATAAGCGTCCTGAGCGATGTAGAATCCAGTAGCTTTTCTAAAACTACGTTCATTTCAGTCCATTATTGGATCACGCCTTTTTAAAAGTTTAGTAGACCCGGGTTGATTTACTACAGGCTCTACAAGGGTCAATCTCAGCATCGATGTGAGAACGATTATGAGCAAACTATTACAGTACATAAACATATTTACGTTAGTGAATTCCACATAGTATCAAAACACACAACCTCGAGGAAAACAGCAATACTGACTTAAATAATAACAAAAACAAGATAAGTTCCTCAAACACGAAGCTAAGTAGTAACTACATTCTTCGTTGAAAAGAAGAGGTTACCACAACGCAATTTACACCTTTCAAAATTTTATATGCATCGAATGATGACAATAATCAGTTAATTATCGAAACCAGTTTAATAATTTAGGAAGGCTATAATAAATACAAGAGAAAAGAAATAACGAAATTCTACCAAGAGCTTCTTTGTACAAAAGACAAATACCCGAAAAAAAAACCTGTTTTTATAAAAACTAAAAATCGAAACAAAATTACAAATAAAATTAATAAAATGAAAAGCATTTCACAAATAGATATAGTATCATTATGACACATTTCCGATGCAGGCAATCATATACTACTAACGTCTGTAACCTCTTGTATTCATTTTCTAAGTATCTATCATACGTTCAAAAGTTCACAATATTTCCCAAATTATTCCGCTGCCTACAACAATTTCATTATGGTAAAAGACAACTAAGAAATGACTTACTATTCTTTAAGAATGCCAGAAATGGAGTGTGTGAGTGTAAGTTAGACGATGTGTACAAATTTGTGATAAGTATTACGGGGCAAAAGTATATCGATTTAATTGCACAGTAGAAGAAGTTTTGCCTGTTTAAATGAAATGTGAGAATACTGTAAGGAATTATAAATAAAAAAAATTAAATGGAACTTAATTAACAACAATGGATACAGTCGGAAGAACATAACATATCAACAATATTTAGAAAAATTTATAAAAATTGTACCATAGGAATTGTTTCGCAAGATTAATGTGAATGATATTAAATGTAAAGAACCGTAAGAAATCAATAATAATTTAATTAATGATGAACAAATCCATTTCCAATGTCGTATTAATTCTGCATTAATATTTGTTATCGTTATTATAATTATTACGTTTTTTATGATTAAATCTACATGTAATAAGCTTAAGAAACAACAATCAACGACAGAAGAAATTTACCGGTTTTATGTTGATCTTTAATATCTCTAGGTAGCAGAGTATATTGTTGTAATAATCATTATTTTCTTCCAGTCCACGATCCGATTAGAGGGTTTAATAAATAAAAACTTAATTGCGTTTTATCTTTAAAACAAAAAATTTTATTTACACTATGTACAATTTCCCTTAAAATTAATTTCATACCTGCAAAGCAAGAAAAACAACATTTAAAGCTTTTATTTATGGTAAGTTTGAATACACTCTAATTTTAACAAATCAACTCAGTGAGTAATTTATCTATCTCTTAAAGCTTGCACGTTTTCATCTGGATAGTTTATATTATATTTAACGCGGCAAAAGTTAAGATTTAGAAAAGCAACGACACACATATAAGAGTATCTTTGTTTTTACATTTTTTAATCCATCTTGTAATAATAAACAATAGACTCTGTATCCTAACTAATATAAATGTGAATGTCAGTTTGTTTGTTGGTTTATTACGATATCACCCCTTAACTACTTAACCGATTATCATGAAATTTTGTTAACACACATTATGAGGGATACAAAGAAGGACGTAGCGTACCTTTTATCCAGAAAAATACTGTTCTCGAGGGATAAAAAAAAATCAACGTTAGCCGCGAGTAAAACCTACTGATATAATAAAGCGTAAAGGTTTTTTTTTTTTAAACGGTAAGTATGAGTTATCACATGGATATATCACTAAATTTAAATCATCTTTCAAACTAATACGCTGACGTTGATCAATTTGACTAGAATTTTTAATTTTATGGTTTATTATATTTGTTTGCAAAGAAACGACGAATTTAACTAATTGGTTATCCTTAAACATCAACTGATATGAGACGTTTTTGGCAGTAATACCAAAACGTCCTCTACAAATACGACTGAAATCGAAAATCAACTGCGGGAGCTGGTACCCGGTACCATCAAACTAGCCGGTGCAGATCAACTACGCAACCAAACCAATGACCTCATCGATACATCATTCGACGCCGAAACCGTATAAATAGGGCCCGTAAACCTACTGACGACTTATTCTACGTCCGATCTTCGAGCAGGGTCTGCTCTTCTGGGACCAGCAGCAAGAAGAACAGTAGAAGTGTAAGAAACAGCAACAGCGTACAGCCAAGCCGTAGCACAACCAGTCTTTATTAAGACTAATTCCAAAATCACAGAAGAATTTACCGAGCCTACAGCGATGGAGGAAGCGGCTGCTTGCAGCTAGCGGACGACCTCCGAGACGACAACAACAGGATTTCGCCTACCGACGAAGAGACAGAGAGTGTCGGAGCTGAGAGTGAAGACGCCACCACCAAACGCAACACCGATCTCAAACCAATTTGAACCCCTCGAAGCTGACATGGAAATGTCAGGCAACGATAGTGAAATTGAAAGTTCGATGCCGGTTTCTCATAATCGGAAGTCGAGAACCAACAGCGAAAGGCCGGAACCGAAGAAGACCAGGGTTCCACCGATAGTTATCAGGGAGAAGGCAAAGTGGGTTCAGCTCTGCCGTCAGCTTTCCAGCCGAAAGCTGAACTTCACAAAAGCCAGGAACGTCGCTGAGGGGATCAGCATACAGCCGGAAGACATTGATGACTACAGGGGCATCAAGGGAACCCTGGAGGAGATGAAGATGCAGTTCCACACATACACGCTACAGGAACAGAAGCCCCTGAAAGTGATACTGAGAGGAATCCCGACAGACATATCAACGGACGACGTAGCCGAGGACCTGAAGGAGCAAGGGTTCCATCCTCGAAACGTCGTACGACTTACGAGCGCCAAGACCAAGGCCAACATACCGCTGGTTCTGGTCATTCTCCCCAAAGACAGCGTATCGAAGAATATTTACCAACTGAAGGTTGTATGTTTTCTGCGTGTTACAGTGGAAGCCCCGCGCCAAAAGTCTACCGTCGGACAGTGCCACCGCTGCCAGCGATTTGGACACGCCCAGCAGAACTGCCATGCAACCGCTCGCTGCATCAAATGCGGAGAAAATCACCACACCAAGAAGTGCAAGAAGGCAAGGGAACTTCCAGCCAAGTGCGCAAACTGCGATGGTGCCCATCCAGCGAGCTACCGAGGCTGCCCGAAGGTTCCCCGACGTCGACCGCAACGAAGCCAACCACTCCACCGGCTCCACCAGCCAACGCCGTCCGCCAGGGGTTGACCTTCTCCAGGGCTACTGCGCCAAAGTCGAAGCCGACTCTACAGCGACCAGCGACGACAACGACAACACCTGAGACCTCTCCAAGCCCCGCCCCATCCGCACCGACGTCCCACCTGGCTAGCATCCTTCAGATGTTGGCCAAACTCGACCTTCAAAAGGTGGCAGTCGTCGCTCAGAAGGTCGCCAACGCTCTCGTCGGAGCGACCCAAACCTCTGATATCCTGGTTCGCCTACTGGGATGTGACCAGGATATAGTGTCACTCTTTAACTAGGTAAGTTAATGGGTAGACAAAATACAATTGCGTGCTCTTTACAGGTTCTCTTCTGGAACGCCAATGGTATTCGGGAGAAACGTTTCGAGCTTCTAGAGCTGCTAGAAAGGCTTTCAATAGATGTTGTTCTCGTAAGCGAAACTCACCTACGGGAAGGTATAAATGCAAAGTTACCCAACTACGCATTATACCGCACCGACCGAGGGAACACGCCAGGTGGAGGTACAGCCGTCTACGTAAGATCAAGGTAATACGGACTAGACAGGACATCGAGGAAGCAGCCGACACGCTAACTACAGCTGTACTGTCGTCTCTCGACCGAACGACAAAGACCCATACAACGGCCATGGTCCCGATTCGAATTCCCACCACAGTTACCGAACTACTAAAAATCGAGCCCGACGTCGTTGACAGCGCACCCAAAACCCGGACGACCGGACCGAGTGGTATCGACTGTCGGCGCAAGTAAAAGACGCTCTACGAGAACACCAGGACGAACGGTGGCAGGTAAGGCTCAGTAATCTTGATCAGATTCCAAGCTCCCTATGTTTTGCACGCAACTTGAAGAATGGACCTCGCAGTATCCCGCCAATACACGGCGAACGCGGAATGGTGTATACACCGACAGGAAAGGCGGAAGCATTCGCGGACTGCCTAGAGAACGCTTTCCGACCCAACGACAACAACGTAGACGACGACCACATCGACCACGTGGACCGCAACGTTCGACGTTTACTGTATCTATTTATCCATATACTTTTACACAAATCGTAGTTTCAGATGTCCAGACCCATATGTACATTTGTCCCCTATACAGACAAATTGTGGTTCTCAATTGTTGTAAATAATCATACGCGAATGTTTATAAATGTTACAGACTTCAAGGAAAAGACACAAGACTGGAACTTGAAGAACGACGGGTTTTTATGAGTAACAATCTCACACTACCACGCATATAGAACCAATTGCGTGGTGCCTTTTGAAGGTTCCCCTCTCGCCAATGGCACAAAAAAAATACTGACGACTCATCCATCGATCGACCTTCACAGCGAGCGAATCTTCTTAGCAGACAGCAGCAGCCTAGCAGTGTACTACCTTCGACTACTCTCCAGCTGATCCTCGAGCAGAGCAGACCATTGTACAACAACAGCCTTCTACGGACGGATTAGCCGACAACGCCGAGCGTCAATATTCGATAGCCGTCAGTACGTTCGATAGCCAACGCTTCACGCTTACAGCTATCAAACTATAGACCATCACTGCCCAGCCGACTAAACGGTAAGCTACTAAATATTTTTTTAACTAACCAACGTTTACTGGGACCGAGTACGCAACGTGACTACAAGAACATTAATTTCGACAACCTTCGCGAACACATCAGCAAATCTAACCTCTTCCCACCGACACTAAACACTCATGAAGAAATCGACACCGCGATAGAAACGTACAACACTTGTGTACAAAACGCAATTCACGAAACTGCGCCAGTCAAAGTAATCTGTATAGGCCGAAAACCTCTCCCGCGTGAGATAATTGAATTAATTAAAAGAAAACGCGCATTGTATAGGCAATTTACTAGAACCCGCGATCCACTCGTTAAAACAGAATGGAACAGATTAAACGCGTTAGTTCGACTCAAAACAAATAAACATCAGGAAAAACGATGGCACGAAACTTGTTCTAAACTTAATTTTCACGACGGCTCCAAATTTTGGAATAAATTCAAAACAATAATCGGCCAACAACAACCTGCAATTACCCATTTAGTCATCAAGAATCAGATCTACAATACAGCGGAAGAAAAATCAAATGCATTCGCGATACACGCCGCGAGAATAGATTATAACATCACAAATGTAATACAAACCGCACAACACGATGAAAATCACATTTTATGCGAAATAACAAAAGACCTACCGACCAATTTCTTTAGTAAATAATACCGGCAAAATCTTCGAAAGAATACTCGCGACACGCCTTTCAGACTACTGCAGGGACAACAACATCATCCCAGACACTCAAGCCGGGTTCCGTAAGGGACTAAACTCCCTTGACCCGATACTCAAATTACAAACAGAGGCAATATCAGCCATGAACTCGGGCGGTTGCATTCGACTTCGAAAGATCGTTTGACACAGTTTGACATAACGGGCTACTATCCAAACTATTACAAATCAACCTTTCCCCTTCCTCGTAAAATTAATTCACTCTTTCTTAACGGATAGACCGTCAAAAATCAAAATAGGGAACACGTTATCACGCGCATTCACGCTATCAGCAGGCGTACCCCAAGACACGGTTCTTGCGCCACTATTAAATAACATATATGCTTACTAAAGCGAGGTGCATCAAACTGCCAACAGCTTGTCTGTACTGGATATTCTTGTTTGGTCCATCTGAGCTCTTCTCTAGAATAGTATGAGGGTCAACTGGAATGACATTACCATTAGCATTTTGCATATCAAATTTAAAAGGTAGCTTTTCAATATATTTTTTTTTGGTGAATGCAAATACATCCTTTAGATTTCTGTTTTCACGTCAAACTGAACCATCTCTAAGTTGTGTTGAGCAGCTTCTGAATGTAGAACTATAACAGAATCATATCTCACCGTAGGCGAGAAAGTTTCAGTGTAGTCTATTCCATGTGTCTGTGCACAGCCTTTGGCACATAATCTTAATTTGTACAGCGGACAAGGTGGCAAGTTTTTTATTCTGAAGACCCATTTACAACCAATTATCCGTACTCCTGGTGGTTTTTCCACTAGTTGCCAAGTTTTGTTTTTTGCATGTGCCAACAATTCTTCTTCAATTGACGGCTTCCACTGTCTTGCATTTACATTATCTGAAGATATTGCTTCACTGTATGTCTGAGGGGTATCTTGCTGATTTGAAATGTGATTTGAGCAAATGTAAGTATTACCTTCTTTTGTCATTCTTCCTTTTGATCTTGTCATAATACTTGAACTAACTTCTTTTATTGGACTTAAAGTTTCTTCTGGCTCATATAAAGACCCCTCATCAGAATGAACAGAGTCTTCACTGGTTTCATTTTGTTCGAAAGATTCAACAGTTATTTCACTATTCATAGTTTCATTCTGATCTGTAGCAGGATCTGACTCTGACAGTGGTAAATTAGCACAATTCCTCATAACTGAATTTTCAAGAAATATAACGTCTCTACTAATCATCACCTTCTTTGTTTTTGGATCAAAAAGTCTATAGCCCTTGGTGTGTTCACTGTAACCCATAAATATCATTTTAATTGCTCTAGTGTCCAATTTCTTTACCTTGTCTCTGGGTATGTGTACCATGGCCTCACATCTAAAGACCCGTACATGTTTTATGTTTGACTTTTCTCCGGTCCAAATCTCTTCAGGTGATAAATATGCAAGCGCTCTAGTTGGACAGCGGTTGGTGATATAGGCTGCTGTTGAGACTGCCTCTCCCCAATACTGCTTCTGTAATTTGGCATTTATTAGCATACAGCGAGCTCGTTCTATTAATGTACAATTCATCCTTTCAGTCATCCCATTTTGTTGGGGTATATAAGGTGTGGTTGTCTGGTGAGCAATACTAGTTGGGTAAGTCCTAAATTCATTGCTTACATATGTGGGAACACTCGGTATAGCAGTAAACAATTCAAATGTGTAATAATTAAAGTTCATCATTTCTGCCGACTTAGTAAAATCGCGGTACAGTGCGGTTAACTAGGTCATAGACATTTACACACACATATGTAAACTGCTGAACTAACTATTGCCATTAAACTAATGTAAATAATTTTTGTATAAATAGCTTGTAAAGAATTGAATAAAATTAGTCTAACACCAGGCTCACTATTATTCGGATGCTGATAAAGTGTCAACCCTTGGAATCATCACTGATGCAGATAATGTGTCCAACGATATTATAATCGGTTCTTCTCAGAACCCCAACTTTGATAGTCACATCTCTCATCACATACGACTACAGAGAGTGGCTACAGTGGTGACCCCGATTACGAACAGTGATAAACTACAATTGGTGACCACAGCCGCAACCTTTTGAGGATGACCTGCCGCCGTCACACATTCTCCACCGGCCAGTCCTCATCAGGACTACATTGGTCATCCTGCGGAGCAGCGCAACCCTGCTCCTCCGCAAGCAGCATGTAAGTTAGCAACACCGCCCAGGCCAGCCGCAACGTAACGCCCAATCTTGCCACAACACGCCGCCGTTCACCATGTCCCTTGACCGACTAGACGTCAAATTGCCACCCTTCGTGCCTTCCGACCCCGAACTCTGGTTTTGCATGGTCGACCGCAGTTTTGAGGCCTACGGAATTACGTCCGAATCAACGAAATTTGGGTATGTACTAGGCAACCTTGACCCTCACTATGCGGCGGAAGTGCGTGATATTATTGTCAACCCCCCGACGACTGATCCATATGCCACCATCAGGGCAGCACTCATTCGTCGGCTGGGCATCTCCCAAGAAACACGGATGAAACAACTCCTCGAGCCAGGAGATTTGGGAGACAGGAAACCCACGCAATTTCTGTGCCATTTACGCGGTCTGGCCGGAACCACTATGTCGGACTATTTACTGCGAACCATTTGGTCAAGTCGTCTTCCTTTTAATATTCAAGCCATCATCACAACTATGCGCGATAAGAATCTGGATGAAACAGCAGAGGTCGCCGATTACATCATGGAAGCATCTCAAACACAGTCCATGATAGCAGCTACGGCCACACCTACTCTCCAGCACGATACCATCCAACAACTGACCAACATGGTACATACCCTCCAGATGGATCTAAACAACATAAGACGACACATGGCAAGAAAATTGAAGAACCAGCACCGATCAAATTCGCGAAATTCTCTACCCCGACAGCGTTCCAACCACAATATTAGGGCAAATGGTCAAGGGCAAGGCACACTAGCGCATCCCACCATGACGGATGACAACAGGAAATTAACCAAGAAACCACGTATGGCAACGACAAGTGAGGTCCGCACAACGCAACGTCGCCTATTTGTAACAGACAAGGCAACAAACCAAAAATTTCTGGTCGACACCGGTGCAGACATCTGCGCGTATCCCAAGTCACTAATACCTGGGCCACGTCAGAAATCTACATTCACGCTGCAAGCAGCAAACGGCACCAACATACCGACCTATGGTACTATTATTCTGTCGCTCAACTTAGGCCTACGAAGATGTTTCCCATGGCGCTTCATTATAGCCGACGTCACCAAACCGATTATNTACGTCTCAGAATATGTTCCAATGAACAATTATTTTCCATCGTATATTTATGCTGCACATAACCCTTCTTTATACGTCTTTCGCTATTATCGCATCAGTCACCGTTGACTGGCAAAAACTGTCGGTAATTATTCTCAATATTCACACCAGATCGCCATGACTGTATCCACTCGTCCTCACATACGTCCGCTCCGAAATCTGTGCGATACAATATAGGTAGCGCAATGACTTCTATACCATTAAATAATCTTAATGAACAGTTCTCGAACCACGATGTTATACAAACGAATCCCATACTGCCTACACCATTACTGATTACACAATACATTTTTCCTTCCATATTAAGAACTCTGCAGATCCTCGCTTCCCCCACCCTCATCTTCCTCCTCCTCCAATTCTTCTCACCCTACTCATACCCCACTCCTCCAAATCATATAAATTCCCACATCTTTCATTCCTTCAGCAGAAGACTTCTTCTCTTCAAAATTTCAGCATGTATTACTACATCATTTTCAGAGGTATAACATTACAAACTACCACGGCACCCTTCACCATTTTCGAGAGTGATGCTTGGACAAATTCATATGAAATGGTGACAACATGGACCGTTTCCAGCAAAAAAAGACCCGTTTCGTTCTGTCAGGAGATAGAAGACTACCTCCGTGACGTGAAAGCAGATGGGAGCGGTACTATACTAGGGTTTCCAACCTCAAATTTAAAAAACCAGGATTTGAAGTTGGAAAAACCAGNGTATTTATAATTCGTAGTTTACTTTTTTTACAATATATGTAACTTATATATAATAAACTTTATAACAACTACATCTTCTTCTTATTTTTCCATACATCTACAATACAGTCATCTTGAAAGTATTGAACAATAATATTGGAAACAAAAATATTTCTTCAATCACACATATATAACTGAATTACACATCATCATTCCTTCACGAGAAAATTATTAAATAAAATCATCTTATAATACAATCTTGTATTTTATATTACTACATTTACGATATTAATTAAATATGTTCAACAATTGTGTTTGCAATTCATTTAACTTCTGCTTCACCTCTTCTACTCGCTTTCTACCTTCCACCACCATTTCATGTCATGGTCCTTTATTTCACCTTCCCGTTTTCGCTTCTCCCATTGAAGTGTCTTCACTGCTTCTCGCACCTGGTCCACCAGCTTTGAATAATCCAACGACTGTCTTCGTCACCAACTCATCGTTGTGGAAGAACTCCTCCAGCATCGCTGACAGCTCCGATTCGTCCAAGCTAATGACTGACGCGTCTGCCGGATCAGACTGTCCCAATTCAGTCATTTCACTTAATCTTTTCCTCTATACATGTCTCTTAAATATCTTCAAACCACCCCACCCCCCTCACAGCCCTCACCTTCTTCATTTTCTCCCACTCACATTTTCTTACGTTGTTATAATCTACTTCGCACACGGTCTTCCTCAATCTTTCTCGAGACATCTTTGTTACATCTAACCGATATGATTCGTTGTCCGGACTGCGATACGTCCTTTACGCGATATGACAATTTAAAACGACATCAAAAAAAGCTTCGTGTCGTAAACGATTACAGTACGATGCTAATTCCTCGCTGCTGAATAAAAACCGAAATATGCTGCATCTGCCACCTCTTCCGACCGCTGGTGTGAAACGTGCAAAGTATATGTTCCTCAATCTTCGTACAACGGTCACCTGCGCACCATACAGCATAAACAAACTTGTTGTTCACCTCTTGAGGAGGGAATCGGTTTCCTTTCCTCTGCTTTCGCCAGCAGGATTGCTTCGTTTCGTATTACGTCTGCGAAATACCTTCGATCGTATAACAACTTTTTCACCGATGTTCTCGACAAATGCGTGCGTGTTATACGTAATCAGATCCACCTTCACGACACGCTTAAAATAAATCTCGAAATTTTTGGACGTTATGTGCACGAAACCAAACAGTTGGTTGAAATTAAATCCTTCAACACCAACAACAAAGTTGTGACTTGATCCATCGATCTTCCCAATTTTCTACAAAACTTCTTTGAGATACTTGAAGCTAAAGCGTCACAGTTTCAAGAACGAGAGTCCGGTAACTCATCCTTTTTAATATACGTTTCATTTCATTTAACATTTGCCCATTTCTACAGGATGGATTTTAGAAAGGGTTCTTTTCCTTGAAATCAACTTTAACAAGTACAATCCGCTGAGAGCGTCTTCCTACATTCCGTTACCGAAACAAATTTTATTCAAGAAAGCGGTTGTGAATGTGCGAAACGACGATCACGCCTGCTTCGCACAGGCAATTACGTCAGCTCTGTATCCCGCACAAGCGAACCCGCAAAGAACTACTTCCTATCCACATTACTCCCGCACTTTGGACTACGACGGTATCCAATTTCCTATGAAATTAACTGACATACCGAAATTTGAATCAAAGAACCATTGCTCTGTGAATGTCTACGGGACTGAATCCGTTTTGAAAGATGGAAAGTGGACATGGGAAATCGTTGGCCCCCTTTACTACTCACCCATCAAGCGACGTCTACACTTCAATCTGCTCTTGGTCGATAATGATCTAGGAAATAATCACTATTGTTGGATAAAGGACATGTCCCGTTTACTTTCTCAACAAATTTCTAAAATTGGACATCGCAAATTCTTATGCGACAGTTGCTTACGATACTTCTCCATTTTACCTCACCTACATCGTCATCAGCAGCATGACTGTAATCATATCTACACCAGCCTTCCCAACGGTGATTTCAAGATGGATAAGATAGGTAGGTTTGTCCCCAATTACATTTTAAAACTTGAAACTTATCAGAAACGTATCAAAGTACCATTTATTGTATACGCAGACTTTGAAACCGTATTGTGACCAATTCACACATGTTTTCATGACCCTAACAAGACCGCCACCACATCCACCCACAAACATCAACC
Source organism: Agrilus planipennis (assembly GCF_000699045.2). Lineage (NCBI taxonomy): Eukaryota > Metazoa > Arthropoda > Insecta > Coleoptera > Buprestidae > Agrilus > Agrilus planipennis. The sequence goes on from NW_020442409.1 coordinate 155,634, forward strand.
TCATTCCTTTGCTTATTTGATGAAGTGCTCCTTCGATGATTCCCTCTCGAAATTCAGATCGTATCGAGGCCTCGATTGCGCCAATCAATTCGTTACAACTCTCGATCGAGATGTTTATGATATTTATCATCGATATTTGAAGATCGTTTGTCCCATGATGAGATGAAGAAATACGTCTCTTATCCGACGCTACGTCTTGCTATATTTGCGAAGAACCCTTTCTGGACGATGATGTCAAGGTGCATGATCATTGTCATTTGACCGGTAAAGTTCGATTAGGAGCTGCTCACTCCAGATGTAATTTAAATTATAAACTACCCAACTTTGTACCTGTTTTTTTCCACAACCTCTCCGGATATGATTGCCACTTGTTTCTAAAGGAATTGGCTGTGAACGATATTAAATTTACCGTAATAGCTCAAAATAATGAAAAATACATTTCCTTTTCCAAATTATTACCAGTTAATACGGTTCAAACTGAAACAGACGACTCAACACAAAATGTGTTCGTTAAGATTAGATTTGTCGATTCCTTTCGTTTCATGGCTTCCTCCATCGACAAGTTGTCGGAAGAACTGGATCCTCATCAATGTTTGCAAGTGAAGAAATACTTTCCCGATCCTCATCACTTTCAACTTGTGCGACGGAAAGGGGTTTTCTCTTATTCCTACGTAGATGATGTTGCTCAGCTTGATGAAACAATATTTCCGCAGAAAGAAGATTTCTTCGATAAATTGACTTCCCTCCTCGTTTCTGATGACGATTATAAAAGAGCTAAAACTGTTTGAAATACTTTCTCATGTTCAACTCTCGGAGAATACTCTAATATCTACTTGAAAACAGATGTACTTTTGCTAGCTGATGTTTTCGATAATTTCCGACAAATATGTCTCACCACTTACGACTTAGATCCCGCTCAGTATTACACAGCGCCAGGGCTTGCGTGGGAAGTATGTTAAAATTCACTCGCGTTAGTTTACAACTTCTAACTGATATCGATATGTTAAAACGTTTTCAAAGAGGGGTACGTAGAAGAATTAGTTAATGCGTTCAAAGAATGCACTTCGATAACAACCCTCACATCCCCGGTTACAACGCGTCCGTGCCTACCTTCGACATTACGTATTTGGATGCTACTAATTTGTATGGACGTAGTACGAGTCAAGCACTTCCTATTTCCCACTTCCGTTGGCTAACCCAAGCCGAAATTGATGAATTGAATGTTCTCTTTAGATACAAACTGAAACAGACGACTCAACACAAAATGTGTTCGCGAAGATCAGATTTCTCGATTCCTTTCGTTTCATGGCTTCCTCCCTCGACAAGCCGTCGGATGAACTTGATGCTCATCAATGTTTGCAAGTGAAAAAATACTTTCCCGATCCTCATCACTTTCAACTTGTGCAACGGAAACGTGTTTTCCCTTATTCCTACGTTGATGATGTTGCTAAGCTTGATGAAACAATATTTCCGCAGAAAGATGATTTCTTCGATAAATTGAATTCCCTCCCCGTTTCCGATGACGATTACAATAAAGCTAAAACTGTTTGGAATACTTTTTCATGTTCAACTCTAGAAGAATACTCCGATATCTACTTGAAAACAGATGTTCTTTTGCTAGCTGATGTTTTCGAGAATTTCCGACAAATATGTCTCACCACTTACGACTTAGATCCTGCTCAGTATTACACAGCGCCAGGGCTTGCGTGGGATAGTATGTTAAAATTCACTCGCGTTAGTTTACAACTTCTGACTGATATCGATATGTTAAAATTTTTTCAAAAAGGGGTACGTGGAGGAATAAGTCAATGCGTTCAAAGAATGCACTTCGCTAACAACCCTCACATTCCCGATTACAACGCGTCCGCGCCTACCTCCTACATTATGTATTTGGATGCTACTAATTTGTATGGACATAGTATGAGTCAAGCACTTCCTATTTCCCACTTCCGTTGGCTAACCCAAGCCGAAATTGATGAATTGAATGTTCTCTCTTTACATGCTTCTTCTGAATACGGTTACGTACTTGAAGTAGATGTTGAATATCCCCAACACCTCCATGATTTACATGCTGATCTCCCTTTTTTAGTTGAAAACATTATCTCTCCTGCTAATGTGAATGGTAAAGTCAAAAAACTGATACCGAACCTTATGAATAAGACAAAATATGTTCTTCATTATCTTACGCTTCAACAAGCCCTTCGTAATGGACTACGATTACTTAAAGTTCACAGAGTTATCCAGTTTAAACAGTCCCACTGGCTTAAACCTTTCATCGATTTAAATACCCGACAACGTAATTTGTCTGAAAATAAATTTGGGAAATCCTTCTTCAAATTAATGAACAATAGTGTTTTCGGAAAAACAATGGAGAACGTTGATAAACGAGTTGATGTAAAATTAGTCACTCATTGGCAAAATTCTGGACGCTTTCTTGGTGCGGAAAGTTTAATAGCTAAACCTAATTTCAAAAATTCTAAGATATTCACTCCCAATTTCGTAGCCATTCAGATGAATAAATTACGTATTATTTACGATAAACCTCTCTACGTTGGTTTTACTATCTTAGATTTATCAAAAGTTGTTATGTACGACTTCTACTATACCTTTCTTAAACGAAAATATCAACACAACATTTCCTTGATGTACATGGATACCGATTCCTTCATTTTGAAAGTGTTCACTGAAAACTTTTACCGAGACATTACTGAAAATATTAATCACTTCGATACTTCCAATTATCCGCGCGAGAATAGTTTCAATATCCCCATTACCTCATCTGTTATCGGTAAATTCAAAGATGAGTTCCCTAATAATCCTATTAAGGCATTTTATGGAACCGGAGCTAAAGCTTACTGTGTTGAAGCGATTGATCAAATTGTTAAAAAAGCTAAAGGTGTTAAGAAAAACGTTATTAAATTACATCTCGAAATTGACGATTACCTTCGCGTTATTAGGGACGATTCCACCATTATAAAATGTATGAATGTTTTTGTTTCTGACCTTCATACTATGTTCACTCAAATGAAAACTAAAGTAGCTCTTTGCCCTAAAGACGATAAACGTTTCTTGATTCCGAAAACAACTAATACGCTTCCGTGGGGACATTACAATATAAAAAACTCTGAACATTCTGTCTCAAAGTTGAACAGCAAAATTGATCAATTAATCCAAAATTTTAATCAACCGCACACAGACAATTTAACGGTTGGGGAATATTTTATTCAAAAACTTTTTGAAGCTTCTTCACTTCCAGAAGAATCTATTGATAATATTTACGAAAACCTTACATAACAATAAGTGTATAGGCTATATGTGTATATGTAAATAATGCTTCAATATTATATTTTAAACGTTTATCCTTACTATTGTTTGTATACTCTCATGTGCTTAAATAAACGTCACAATAAGGCTTTGTCTTTAACTAACTTTACAAATTGAATTATCTCTCTCAACGTTGAAACAAAACACGGAATGTTTCTGCTGTTACAATTTATTGAGTTATTAACATTTATAATGAGTATATTTTTTTATAATCTTCCATATTAGTAGATGGCCATTTGCCTGAGTCAGGACCGCTTTGCCAGCCTGGAGCCTTTTCCGTTCCTTCTCGTAAAATGTTAATGTTCGGACTTAAAGTATATGGAAGCCGGAACAAATTTATTAGCTTAATACACTTTTCCAAATATTTCGGTTGCACGTAGTACGCTACATCCATTATTAAATCATCTACACATTTTAGTAGTGTTCTATACGTTTTCTTCATGTTTACGATGGAGAATCTTTTGTTCTTGACCAGAATCGATCGGTTTGTCAACATTTCCTTTAGAAACTATACATCGTTTCGCGTGTAATTACTATTTGTATTATTTAAAATGTCTTGGACATCATCACCGGTTATCTCCACTTTTTCACCACATGCTTTTAAAAAATCACTAACGAATGTATCACACCGTCGTTTTATTTCGAATATGAAATACAAAATATCAAACGATGCCTCTTGCGACATTGATAACCACTGAATACCTCCTTTGGCACTTCCACACCCAACTTTGAACACACAACTTTCACTCTATCTAAATCAGCCGATAATATTGCTCTCCGAAAATTGATAACGAGAGTTTGTCATTCTGCTTGATACAACTCGTAGGATAACGAATCCATTTTTTATATAAATTCTATTTCTAAATCGTCAGGCTCGCTCTCTTCGTTTATTAAATAACCTGTTATTACAAGTTTATCGTATCCACCTTTTAACTCAAATTCTTGTACCACATTCTCCAACTCTGACGCTACCAAATGTTTTCTCTCAAACAATAAACCGTCTTTGAAAAATTGAACTTCAATTACATAACTCTACCATTACTACGTCTTTAACTTTCAGTGCGGTAACTAACGACCTCAACTGGCTACATTCACCACGTTTAATGTTATTTATAATCACACTTTGGGGAGGGGGTATAAAAATTCGTAAACGTTTTACCATTTATTAATACAAAAATCTATGACTATATCACAAAGGGTTTCTTTTATGGATCCAGCTATTGTGAGATTGGTCGAGTCCTAACCATTTCACGTAAACCATATCACCTTTACGTCTTAATACTCGCTCCACCAAAAAAACGTCTGAATATGCAGCTTTCTGTAATTCCATACCATAAAATCCTCCTTTTATGTCTTCCCCTTTAACGTCCTTTAAGTAGTACATGATAGGATCAGACAATTTTATATGGCTTATTGTAAATAGTTCGTTAGACCAATTCGGTGTATAACCTTTGCTAAACGATTCACGACATTTACTTATTCGTACCCGGTCTCCTACTTTAAACTGAATTCTTGGTAAATCCATCTTTTTCGGATTGTTGTAAATACCTTTCAGAAGTGTTTCTTCATTTCGTCTATTGACTTTGCTTGGTTTCATTCCGATGGTTCTGTGAATCTTATTGCTGTATTCACTTACTATATCTTGTAAGATATCCAACCATTTGTAGGATCCTTGTAAACTGAAGCGCTGCCACATTTTTGATTTTAGCGTTCTATTTACCCGTTCCACAACTGATGCTTTCTTTGTGCCATACGTTGAATAATGGTTAATTTCATATTTCTGCATTACTTTTTTCACTTGTTCGTTATAAAATTCTTTTCCTAGGTCAGTTTGCATATTCTTAGGAATACGTTTATTTCTTTTGAAAATTAACTGTAAAGCTCTTCCGACATATTCACCTGTTTTCCGTTTTACTGCTTTTTCAGGTCTTCTTTCTTTTTATTGCTTACTTCAATTTCTCTCTCTGCAAATTCCATAACTTTTTTGCACTCATCTTTAATCAATGTCTTTCTTAATTCGACACTCACATCTACATCTCTTTTAATGTCTGTCACAATGTCGCTCTTTAGTTTCTTCGACAATTCTTCGTCACCTTTTCTACATTTTTACACTCCGCTGTAACTTTTGCCGAAAGGGTGTCCACGATTATGACGCCATTCTTTTCTATCACATCATTAACCATTTTTGTTATTTGCTTATCCCTATCATTATTATAATTTTCAATTTCTCTTCCCATATTTTTAATTAATATATCCATTTTATCATTAAATGTTTTCATCATCTTTTGATCACTTTTGGAGACAAGTGTTTTTAATTCTTCTCGTAAATCCTTCATCTTTCTATCTCCTTCACTGACAGCGCTATCCTTTACTCTTTCACATTCTATTCTGATATGTTCTTTTGTTAACCTATCCTTTTCGTCTACATATTTTTTTGTAGCTGCATGAAAGCCAGCTGTAGGCTCATTCAAGTGTATAATACGTTTATTAGCCACGTCAACAAAATACAATACTTTGTCGAATGCCTTCCTAATATTCACTATATCATCTTGAGATAAAAGAAGTTTCAGCTTCTTCTCCAAAAATCGTACATTAACAGCATCATGCTCCTGCTGAGGGTCCCCGATTCTTGTTAAGCGGTTATGATTAAAATCGTGAACATTGCTAAATGCTCGCGAATATGATCGTTTTTTTTCTAACGCACGTCCGAACTTATCGATCGCCATTATCTAACTAACCACCCCCACAAATCGTTTATTCGATTATATTAGACTCCCGCAACTCTTCTAAAATTGATTGCATTTCGTTTTCATGATTTGTGTTGCCTGCTTGTTGAGAAGCAACCAATAACTTTAAACGATCACACAATTCATTAACATCATCAAAATATTTGTATTCTATCGGTTTTTCGTTGTAAGTCAACAACGATAAGCCTCCACCTTTAGAAGGCTTCGTTGTTTGCTGCCTTAAATTGTATACTGCTCCCGTACGTTTTAATATATCCGCATAGTCTCTCCGTTCTTTAATTGATGTCGGATATTCAGAACTTAATTTAAACAGTTGCTCGTATAATCCCACAGTACCTGTGTATTTAAATTTTCCATCGATTACGACGTCTGATCCATCAAAATCTATTTCAGAATCACCGATAAAAAATTTATTTGTGTCCCATTCGTATCGAACTTTGTCAAGACGGGGATTCACAACGTCAGTGTTAAATCTATCACCTTCATAGTCTTTAATAATTCCTTCTATATAGTCACGAGGTAGAGGATCGAATTCCTCCAAATATTCTCCAAATCGAGAGCTATTGATATAATCTATATATGCTTTTTTTAATTGTTCGAACTCACTGTCATCCCTTCTTGGGTCAACTTCATATACACTTTCTTCCCTTAAGAAGGAAGGAGGACCTTGAAGTATGGTAGCTGGAGCATTCGAAGGATCAAGTTTTCTAATTTTTATTGGAGTTGATGATGCTGGAATATCAACTTTCGACCAATTAACAACCTCTGGTTTTAATTCCTTTTTGATCTCTTCACCCAACTCAGATTTCAAGTGAAGAAGCGATTTTGTAATTGGTTGATAAGCTTGTTGCAATAGAAGATTCTGTCCTACCATCGATTCCTTTAACATTTGCAGTTTCCTCTTTACTGCTTTCCTAACTTTGATTAGTTCTTTCTTTGCTTTCACATCCATGCTGTTGTTATGGTTGTCTTTTAACAAGTGGTTTCATTTATATTACCTACATTAATATATATTTATCGAATCCTATGCGATATCTCCCGTCATTTATACCACAATCCTTGTTAATAACTACAAATCCAAATTTTTCTTTCCAACATTCTCCACATATACTTTTAAATTGGTCAAAAGTCATATCTGCAGTAACATGGTCGGAAAAAACGTGTTTTAGATTTAATTCGTCTTGTTTAAACAGTATTATTAAATTAGCATTATCTCTGATTAAATGTTTAGGGATCTGAGCATATGTTTGATTTAAATAAAAAGTATCGATTGAGTTATGCCTTCCCATACTAAAATATTCTCTTATCTTACTCTGATTGTCATTCGCAACATCATCAAAGAGGAATACAGAATTAGGTTTCGCCTGTAAAGGACCTATTACTTCATCAGAATTTCTAAAGGGAAAATAACCAATTCCAGCAATTGGTTGTAATAATTCATTTAAATATTTATATTTTGGTTGATATAACGACTTTGAATAAACATAAACGTTTTCAAACCGTAAACCGTTTGGTTGCTCCAAAAGTCCTATAATCACATTTGTTTTTTCCGCAGTTTGAAGGTCCAGCGACGATGCATCTTATTGTTGATGGTAATAAAGGACCATGACGATTTATTTTCGCAACAATGTTGAAGTCGCGATTGGTTATCGGTTGAGCAGATGGATGTTGTACTATCCGCATGTTTCCACTGAATCAAATTCGAAAACTTGGAAAATGATCTAAATATCCTAGAATTATCCCCAATCCAAAGACAGGTGGTTCTTTACCGTTGATTCCGATTTTTGCGGGACTAACGGCACTTGGAGTTCATTCTGGTGGTGCTGTTGGAATTGCTAAAGCTGTACACGATGCTAAATCAGCGCAGCAACGACTAGAAGAAGCTAAACGTCATAACACTTCAATGGAAGCCATTGGTTGTTACAATCATTATAGCGAAACCAATTCCTCGAAATATAAGATAAACAAGACCGAATGGGTTACCCAGAAATACCGGTTATCGTTAGTGTAACGAGCTTACCCTCCGTTCTACCTGGGGCCTATCGAGCAACTACCCAAACTGCAAATATTCTAAATATTATCTTATATCTTTCAATTTTTTTATTCTATCTTCTTGTCTATTCTTTTAAACTTACCTTTAGGGAAGCGTTCCCTTAGGATCTCGTCCCTATTATTTTTTTCAATAGTCGATATTTAGCAGTAGCATTTTTTTTGGCCGGTCAACGTATCTCCTTTAATTTCCGACGTATAACCACGATTCTTTTTTTTAACCCCACCTAGCCACCCACGGAGATTTCAGTTCCCGTGTCGGTTTTTTTGTTCTCCTTCAGGAAAGTAGTTTTTTAGGAAAATTAGGTTTTCAACTTAATTTGCGCCCTTTCTGCTACCACCCCACTTTCGACCCTACCTTTTCACCCCCACCGAAGTACAGGAGTCTATATAAAAAGGCAAACCCCCGAAGCAAGAGAGGATTCCGACATTCCACCTACCCAAGCAAGGAAGAGGGAATCAAAACGTACCGACTAGACTTACTCATCCGCAGTAAGTCCATGTGAAAAGTGCTCTTGTTCTGCTCCGCCAAAAATCGTAAGTTCTCACCCGTTACGTCACTATTGTGCTTAGTGGACTCATTCATTTTAGTTATAAGTATTTGTATATTCTTGTTTTATGGTCTTTTGTTTTCTTGTCCTGTCTATTTGTTTTTTTTTCTGTCAAGGGAGGTTTGTTTGTTCGTAGTAGTAAGTATATATGTATATTTGTTTCAAGCTTTCGGCTTATATAAATTTGTAAATAATGTTTTTTTT